>NC_023755.2:26675385-26975385 GCF_000499845.2 Phaseolus vulgaris
GTTGAAATCCATAACAGAATTTATGTTATGTTTGCAAATCAACTTTAAATGTTTTCTAACTGAATAGGTTCCTGTTTTATATGTTTTTAAAAAACTTTTGTAGTATTTAAAAAGGTTGTTATACACTCTTAAAGTTTGATAACAGTTTTGAGACATTTATGAAAGTGTGAAAACAGATTTGAGTTTTCAAGATTTGCATTCAAGCTTTTGGGTTTTCTCAAAGAAGTGGAATAGGATTGTTGTAATCTTTTTATTTGATCTTCATCAGGTGTAATTATTTTTGTATCTCTTGTATTTCTCAATACTGGTGTGTAAGTGCAAAATCAAAGGGTGTTCTGATTTCTGTGGTGATTGTGTGCCAAAGGAAGTGTGTGACTTGAGGTGTTCAAGGTCACTTATTTGGTGGTGTGTTTGTAATTTGGATTTTGATTGCATAGTAGATACACAGTGGTTTATGGGGACTAGATGTAGCTCTTGGGATAAGAGTGAACCAGTATAAATTGTTTGTGTGTTATTCCCTTACCCTGAACTCATTTAAATTATGTTTTTATGTAGTTTTTAACTCTGCTGATAAAAACAACCAATTGAATTACAAAAACAACCAGTTGATTTTCTGACAATCAACTTAAACAGTTTTTGATTGATTGCTTTCTGGATTTCTATATTTGTGATTCTGTATTGAACTTCATTATACCTTCAAAGTTTGCGAAAATCTTTCATAAACAATTCACCCCACCCCCCTCTTGTTTAAGGCCATATATTTTAACATTTTTGTCATTTCTTTTTCATTTGCATCCGGGCGAGGAAAAATCATTTCTCTGTTGCAGTGAGCTTTAAAACAGTTGTAGAAAATCTTCTTAAAAGTGATGATCAATAAATCCATGTAAATCACCACTCAAAATATTGTTTTTTAATGATATTCACAATAGTTTTTAACGCAATATTATATGGAAACCTTAAAAAAAATAATTAATATAATATATAATATAAATTATTTAAATTGTATTTAATTTTCATCTGTGGCCATTAGGTGAAACTATAAAAAGATTAACATGGGAGAGTCTCGTAATTTTATTCTTGTACTTCACATTGTTTGGACATATTTGAGCATCTTTTTGAAGAATAGAATGATTGATTCTAGAAGACACTAAGAATGAAGATACTCATAATGATGACACTATTGAGAATGGTGGCAATACAAATGATGAGGAAGACCTTCATTCAACTTACTAGGGATAAGGACAATATGGTTGGAGCTACAATAAAACTAAATTAGAAAGGTATTGATGAAAGATTATCTTTTCTTCAAAGCCACCATTTTTTCTCAACTAAGAGCATAAGATCAATGTTGGAAGAATACGCAAGAAAGTATTTGTCTTAGTTTTGTATAAAATGGAAGAAGTAGAATAGTATTCCTTTTGGATTTGTAATTCTGAGTCACTTTTAGAATGGGATAAAAATCATTCAAAGGTACTCTAGAAACCTTCTTTTGTTACACAAACAAAGGTTTCTAGATTATCTTTAGAAGTCGCGCGATTTTAGAGTGCCTAACCTTCACCACAGTTAAGTTCTACTTAACTATGGTGAAGTCATCCAAGAGACTTAGTTAGGAACTCATCTACCCTTTAAATAAGAGATTCGTCTCTTTATATTCTCATACTTGAATGATATATTGAATTGTATTTCTAATTTTTGACACATTTCTCTCCAAGTATCTCTTTACTAGATGCTCTCTAGTCTAATAGAAACTCAAGAAAGTTGGTCTAACCTCTTCTTAGGTCTATGCACCTAAAAACACCACGCCTATTCATGTTCTTCCAAAACTCAATTTTAGTGCTTCCTCCATAAACCTTCAAGCATTTCACTGCCTCCATCAAATACTCAAGAACCAAAGTGCATCAGGTATGTTCACAATAACTAAGAATCAAGAAGGTATAGGTATAATAATTGGAGATGAAAGAGTTACTGACCTTGTCCCCGACGCTCTGGATGGGTTTCCGCTGTACTGGGTGAGAGAGGAAAAGGTCCTCAAAGCCAAACCCCTCAAGAATGTAGCTCCAAGTGATCAAATAGCTTGCCGGATTCTTGCTGAGGCGGGAGGTTTTGACTCTGTTACGGTGATCAGCTTGGAGTTCAACGCTGGGACTCTTGAGAAGTACATACGTAAGAACCACTGCCTTAGAAACTTCGGCCTTCATTGCTTTCTAACTGTGTATGTCTTGCTTCATGGTGTCTCTGACACGTTAATCTCCCTTGGCGCAGGTTCGAAAATAAACCAAGAAAAAAGGGCACGACTTATTCGAGCTCTGCGGGCTGGAAAAGAGGCTTCGCCTTCCTCCAGTGATGACTCTGATGAGCGCTGAGAAACGGCCTGTTCGTGTTTTTGTATGATTTGTAGCGTCTGCTCCGTTTGTATCACTCCCATTGTATTGAACATCGCTTGTAACAACAACTTTTAATATCATACTTGATTTTTTGCAACGCCACTTTACTTTGCATGTGCCTCATATACTGCGCGCTTTCCTTTCGTCTCGTTCTGCCAACGATGCATGCCTTCACTTTGGGCGACGCCCTCTTTCTGGGCGACGCCATGACCTAGGCGACGCCTTCTCCTTGGCGACACCATGGCCTAGGCGGCGCATCACATTACTTCTAACAAGGAAAGATAAAGGCTGAAAACCAAGGCACTTCTTTTTCTCAACTGATTTTTCCATTTATTAGGGTGACCTCATTAAAAAACCCCCGAAAGGGAAAAAGAGCGTCCCCTTCGACTAGATTGTTACATACTGCTTACATAAGTCAACTGAAATAAAATTTTAAGTTGGCTGCATTCCAACTGCGCGGGATAGGGCCTCCATCTAAAGTCTCCAGGTTGTACGAACCATTGCCCTTAGCCTCAGTAACTCTGAAGGGCCCGGTCCATTTGGGAGACAGCTTATTTTCCAACTCGTACGGGTGGGCTTTCCTCATCACTAGGTCGCCCACCTGAAACTGTTGCGGCTTTACCTTAGAGCTATATCGCCGCTCTACTCTTCTCTTCATCGCTTCAGCTTTTATTCTAGCTTCCTCTCTGTCCTCTTTTTTGCAGGTATCCACAGGCTACCAGTGGGAAGGTGTCCTTAGCTGACAGTTGAGGTCGCGCACGAAGACGTCCCAGTCAACCGGACGGAACATTTGGCGCCCACCGTGGGGCCGATATAAAACATCAGGCCCATCACAAGTTCGAGAAGGTTTATCAAGTTTCAGTAACGTTGAAGGAGTTTGGAGCGACATTGGCCCCCACCAGACGAAGAGCAGCGCGCGCAGCCCCAGCAGACCTATCCATGCAGCAGGTCCTGGAGATAATGAGGGGGCTGCAGCAGGACATGGCGGATTCGAAACTGGAGCAAGAACGCATGCAGGCAGACCTCGATGCCTCGCACGAGCAGAACGAAGAGCTCCACCGTGTGAATGAGGAGTTGCGCCAGGGCCTGAGAAACGATCGGAGGCGGCCTGGACAGGACGAAACGGAGAACCATTCCCCACCAAGGGAGTTTTCCACTCCTTTCTCACAGGAGATCCTAGACGCAGCGATCCCGAACACGTTCGCGGGACCCAAGGTGATCTTCACCGGGATGGAGGACCCAGAGACGCACCTGGCTGCATTTCACACGCAGATGGTCCTGATAGGCGGTTCTGATGCTGCCAAGTGCAAGCTCTTCATGAGCACCCTGACCGGGATGGCTATGGATTGGTTCATTAGCCTCCCAGAAGGTCATATCACATCCTTCCGCCAATTGTCGCGGTTATTCCGAGAACAGTACTTAGCCAACAAGGCCCCGCCGCCGGTCTCCTACGACCTGTTCGACGTGAAGCAATATCAGGGGGAGACCCTGAAGGAGTATATCAATCGCTTCGGGGCCCAGGTCGTGAAGGTTGGCACAACAGAAGAGCCTATGATCGTGTACACATTTGTGAAAGGCGTATGCCCCGGCCCCTTCGGAGAATCCATTATCCGTAATCGCCCTAGGACTTTCGCTGAATTACGGCGCAGGGCAGTAGAGCATATTGCTTCGGAAGGGGAGGTATGTGTGAAGCGCACCAGCGCCGTGCCCTCACGCCCGAGGGGACCGGCGCGAGTTCAACCCGTCAAAGTCAATGAGACCACGACGGGGAGAAAGAAGCCAGAGGCGAGACGCCCCTACGAGGCCAGAAAGCCCCAGCCCCGGGGCCCAGCAGGAGGCGAACGCCCCGCCAGAGAAAGAGCAAGACCGGCGAGGTACAACTTCGTGGTTGAGTTGAAGGATTTGATCGCCGTACCCAACATAGCCGAGAGGCTGAGGCGACCGGCGAAGACCGACAAGGTGTTAGGGCCCCGTAAAGACTCTTGGTGCGAATTCCACGAGGCTTTCGGGCACCAAATTGATAATTGCCTGTCGTTGGGCTACCAGTTAGATGAGTTGGTGAGGACTGGGTTTTTGAAAGATTATGTTGCAGATTCCACAACGACCGCCACCTTGCCGCCGCCGGCAGATGAGCCAGCACACGAGATGCCTGTGCTTGGCAAGGTCCACACCATTGCTGGAGGTTTTTCCGGCGGAGGACCCACCGCCTTCCAGCGGAAGAAATACGCGAGGGGGGTGAATTCAATCGAGGAAAAGCTCACGGGGGAGCCCTGGGAGTCAGATATTGTGTTCACGAGAAGAGACCTCCGAGATGTGGTGCCCCACGACAATGATCCCGTTGTCATCTCAGTCGTCACAGCTGGAAGGAAGGTCCACAGAGTGCTCGTTGATCAAGGAAGCTCGGCAGACGTCATGTTTCTGTCGACCTTTAATAAGTTACGGTTGTCCCCCGATCTGCTGAGTCCCTATACGGGATGTTTGTATGGGTTCGGGGATAACCAGGTAGAAGTCCGGGGGTACCTGGAGTTGAGGACTACGTTCACAGACGGAGAGGCCTCCCGTACCGAGAGCATCCGGTACCTCGTCGTGAACGCTAATTCTGCCTACAATATTTTGCTGGGCAGACCGGCGTTAAACCGTCTGAGCGCAGTGTCCTCCACCCGTCACATGAAGATGAAGCTACCGGACCTCAGTGGCCGGGTGATAGTCATCAGGTCAGACCAGGAGGAGGCGAGGAAATGCTATGAAAACATCCTGAAGACGAAGAGAGGCATATTCATGGTGTATGAACGTCCGCCGAGCGCGGACGCGACGATGATTGCGGCGACGCCCGGAGGTGAGCAAGAGGTGGAACCTAGTTCGCAGTGGCTACTCTCGGTTGATGGCTCTTCAAACCAACAAGGGAGCGGTGCGGGAATAGTGTTGGAGGGACCCGACGGCATGCTGATCGAGCAGGCCTTGCGTTTTGCCTTCAAGGCAAGTAACAATCAGGCAGAGTATGAAGCCCTGATAGCAGGAATGCTCTTGGCCAAGGAGATGGGCGCACAGAACCTCCTGGTGAAGAGCGACTCTCAGTTGATTACGGGGCAGGTGTCGGGTGAATTCCAGGCGAAGGACCCACAGATGGCGGCGTATCTTAGATACGTCCAGTTATTGAAAGGGGCGTTCAACGCTCTTGAGCTGATACATGTCCCGAGGGAGCAGAATGCCAGAGCTGACCTGCTTGCAAAGCTGGCCAGCTCAGGCAAGGGGGGTAGACAGAGGACAGTGATCCAGGAGACTCTCAAAGCTCCGCGTCGATTCGTGGAAGACAACAGGGTGGATGTCCTCCAGATTTATACATCAAGGGGAAGACCGAGGAGCCATTCCTCTTTAACCCAAGATACTCAGAAGGCGCCCCGCATCAGCATATACGCGGGTGTTCCTGAGGAAGAGCAGATGCAGGTCTGTGTTTTGTCCAAGGGAGACACCTGGATGACGCCCTATAAACGGTACCTGGCGGATGAGGCTCTTCCAGTGGACCCTGAAGAGGGCAAAAAAGTCAAAAGAAATGCCGCCAGGTATACTTTGGTGGATGGGGTGCTGTTCAGGCACGGCTTCACTCACCCTATCCTAACATGCGTCAGTGGCGATGAGTGCACCAGGATAATGGCGGAGCTACACGAAGGCATCTGCGGAAGCCATGTAGGGGGAAGATCCTTAGCCTCCAAGGTAATACGCGCAGATTTTTTCTGGCCAACAGTGAAAGAGGATTGCGCACGGCACACCCAGCGGTGTAGGCAATGCCAAAAGCACGCCGACTGGCACAAGGTGCCGCCAGAAGAGTTAAGGTCTATATACAGCCCGTGGCCTTTCCACACATGGGGAATTGACATCCTGGGCCCTTTCCCACTGGCAATCAGGCAGATGAAGTATCTGATCGTCGCCATAGAATACTTCACTAAGTGGATAGAGGCGGAGCCTGTGGCACAAATCACTGCGCATAAGGTACAACATTTTGTGTGGAGAAACATCGTGTGTCGCTTTGGCGTACCCAGGCGCCTGATATCTGACAACGGGACCCAGTTTGCCAGTCAGCAGTTGAGAAATCTGTGTGCTGAAGTGGGAATCAAACAAGTGTTCGCGTCGGTTGAACACCCCCAGACCAATGGACAAGTAGAGTCAGCAAACAGAGTCCTTCTGAGGGGGTTAAAAAGAAGGCTAGAGAAGGCCAAAGGGGCGTGGGCGGAAGAGGTGCCAAGGATTATATGGGCATATCACACCACGCCCCAATCCTCTACTATGGAGACGCCTTTCAGTTTGGTGTACGGGTCGGACGCGATGATTCCAGTAGAAATACACGAAAGCTCACCGCGTTTTCAAAACTTCGTGGCGGAGGAATCTAATGAAGAGAGGCGGGTGAACCTGGATCTGCTAGAAGAGGCCAGGGAAGAAGCTAGAATAAAAGCTGAAGCGATGAAGAGAAGAGTAGAGCGGCGATATAGCTCTAAGGTAAAGCCGCGACAGTTTCAGGTGGGCGACCTAGTGATGAGGAAAGCCCACCCGTACGAGTTGGAAAATAAGCTGTCTCCCAAATGGACCGGGCCCTTCAGAGTTACTGAGGCTAAGGGCAATGGTTCGTACAACCTGGAGACTTTAGATGGAGGCCCTATCCCGCGCAGTTGGAATGCAGCCAACTTAAAATTTTATTTCAGTTGACTTATGTAAGCAGTATGTAACAATCTAGTCGAAGGGGACGCTCTTTTTCCCTTTCGGGGGTTTTTTAATGAGGTCACCCTAATAAATGGAAAAACCAGTTGAGAAAAAGAAGTGCCTTGGTTTTCAGCCTTTATCTTTCCTTGTTAGAAGTAATGTGATGCGCCGCCTAGGCCATGGTGTCGCCAAGGAGAAGGCGTCGCCTAGGTCATGGCGTCGCCCAGAAAGAGGGCGTCGCCCAAAGTGAAGGCATGCATCGTTGGCAGAACGAGACGAAAGGAAAGCGCGCAGTATATGAGGCACATGCAAAGTAAAGTGGCGTTGCAAAAAATCAAGTATGATATTAAAAGTTGTTGTTACAAGCGATGTTCAATTCAATGGGAGTGATACAAACGGAGCAGACGCTACAAATCATACAAAAACACGAACAGGCCGTTTCTCAGCGCTCATCAGAGTCATCACTGGAGGAAGGCGAAGCCTCTTTTCCAGCCCGCAGAGCTCGAATAAGTCGTGCCCTTTTTTCTTGGTTTATTTTCGAACCTGCGCCAAGGGAGATTAACGTGTCAGAGACACCATGAAGCAAGACATACACAGTTAGAAAGCAATGAAGGCCGAAGTTTCTAAGGCAGTGGTTCTTACGTATGTACTTCTCAAGAGTCCCAGTGTTGAACTCCAGGCTGATCACCGTAGCAGAGTCAAAACCTCCCGCCTCAGCAAGAATCCCGCAAGCTATTTGATCACTTGGAGCTAGATTCTTGAGGGGTTTGGCTTTGAGGACCTTTTCCTCTCTCACCCAGTACAGCGGAAACCCATCCAGAGCGTCGGGGACAAGGTCAGTACGACAGATCTTGAAGAACTGGCCTTTCCACCCGGTGAACGAGCTCTGGAAGGGTGTGAAGAGAACCCTCCCAGGCACATTACTGAGAGTTACCCAGAGGTTGTGTCTCTGCCTCTTCACCTCAAAGAAGTGCAGAAAGAGGTCAACCGAGGGTGCACAACCCAGAAACCCGAAGAGAATGTCGAAGGCTTTGACAAAGGCCTAGCTGTTGGGGTATAACTGAGCCGGAGCGACGTTGATCTCCGTCAGCAGTTCCTTCTCGAACCAGGAGAAGGGTAAGCGCACCCCGATGGTCTTGAACACCACCTGGTAAAAGTAAAATAAAGGGACCCCGTCATTGGCCCGTTCATCTCCACATACTGGCTCCCCCAGAGTGCAAGGGAGCACAGCAATGTCGTCGTCATGCCTCCTCGCAATGGCCCGGTGGTCATAGGAACATGACTCTCCTTTGTGCTCCCGTATGGCCCTGGTAGAGAGTAAGCATGAACACTCGTCGAGAAGTTCATTCGAAGCCCAAGGGTACAAGTCTTTGGGACGAACTCTGGAGGAAGCAGCGTGAGATGACATTCTTTAACGAGAGTAGGACTGCCAGAAATGCAAGAGTTTTGTGAGGGGAGCGAAGACTAGAACAACCCTTCGACAGAGAAGAAAGGGTGCAAGAAGGAAGGGTGCAGGAAGAAAGAACACAAGTAGGTTATGAAGAGTGAGAAAATGATGAAGACAGTTCCAGAGCTTGAAGAGTTAAATAAAGCGGTTAGAGCGCCAAACGACGTGAATGGATGCACCGCACGATTGATACACGTGGCAGAAGATGAAAGGATGACGCTGGCACCAGTGGTTTAAATCAGAAAACGTCATATCAGCAGAATGTCCAGTGGTACGATGCGCCGTCGAAAGTGAGTCAGGGGTACAGCAGGAGTCAGAAAATGGAATGACTAGATACCCCATCAACCATACAAGCAGCGCCACGTGGATCAAGTCGAATGACGGAATGTCCCATCAGCTATACAAGGAGCGCCACGTGGATGGCACAGACAAAGCCTTGGGCTCTTCGCTGTTATCAGGCGTTGACCAAGGCAAGAATTAAGGTCAATGTCGAAGTAAAGGTAACGCCCGAGGCGTTGCCAGGAAGGACGTAAAGGGCGACGACAACGCGAGATGTCGCGGGCGTCGCCAACCCAAATACCGACTGGCGTCGCTTCCCCGATACCCACAGGTAGGAAAGACTGTGGAGGGAGAAGAAATCAAAGAAAGGCAAAGTTAGTCACAGGCGTCACCTCCCCGATACCCACAGGTAGGAAAAACTGTGGAGGGAGATGAGATCGTCAAACGGCAGCGAATCGCTGGCAGGGCGTTCCCCGATACCTATGGGAAGGAAAGACCATGGAGGGAACAGACCCTCTCCAGAGCGCTCAGCGTTTTAGACACCCGGGGACGATACGGTGCTGCTGTAGCAGGCCTCTCCTTAGGCGTGGGCGCCGGGCGTTAAGGATCAAAGAAAGGGCCTTTCGATATCAGAGACGTCCCGTGGACGATACGGCGTCACTAAGTGAGCCTCTCCATGGGCGTGAGGGTTGGCGCGCAACCTTTCCCGATCATACCAAACCGCCCAACGAAGTGAAAGAAATGGGCAGAACACAGATAAAATAATTGAAGCGCGTGAAGGGAAAAGATGAGAATGAGATCGCATAGGCAGAATCGTATGTGGCAAAGAAATAAAGGCAACCATACGAACGTCCCAAATCAGTAACAAGAGTGCGGATAGTTCAAAGAATTACAAGTTTTGACAGATAAAATCAAAAAACGAAGGTAAAGAATAAAAGAGTTAAGCTTGAAGAGGAAGGCGGCGGATGAGAGGCAGTGGTTCAGTCATCCAAATCCATGGGCACGACCTTCCCGTCGACGACGTGGTGTGTGGGGTCGCAGTTCGAAAGGTTGACGCCAGGATTCTCACAGGACGCCTGGGTCAGGGCCTCTTGGAACCCCTCCTCGAAGGTACCCGCCATCTCCTGGATAAGGGACTTTTTCTCCTTCTCCAGTTCCTCAATGGCGGTGTCTCCAGAGGTCACCTGCTTCTCCAGAGCCTCTTTCTCCATGCGAAGCCGGCTAGCCTCGACCCGCAGTTTGTCGTAGTCAACTCGGAGAAGGTCCATAGCTTTGGCCTGGGTGGCCATTTCCTCCTCCATCCGCTCCACCTTGGCAGCCTGTTCGCAGCAACGGTCCTTCAGGTTCTTTTGAGTTTCTGCATCCGCTTTGACCAATTCCTGAAGACCCGTTACCTGTACTTGGAGAGCAACTTCCCGAGTGTAGAAGCCTGCCTGGAGCTCCAATGCCTCCGCCAGTTGCCTCTCTGTTTCTGCCTTGGACTCTTGTACTTGTTTCAGAGAAGTTTGATAGGCTTCGTTCTGGCGTCCCAGGGTCCTCATTTCCTCTTCCAGGGTAGTTGCCTTTGTTTCCAAGGCTTGGAGGGTTTGAGTTTGCAAGACCGCGTTTCTGGCCTGGGAGCGCCATTCAAGAGCCACCGCCAAGAAGGCCCCCAGGTAGAAAGGCATGCCTTCCCTCCTGTCGGTACCTTCTGGCATAGTCCCGCCACTGAAACCCCTCATCAGATGCATGATTGGAGGAGGGATGGCGATGAAGTCGGGGGCGGCAGCGTCGGGAGCCGGGGAAGCAGTGGTTTCTGGCGGCGGCGGAGGCGGGACAGATTCGGCGCCTTCGCCCCTTTCCTCTTGGAGTACCATGGGAGGGAGTGAGGATGCGCTTGGAGGGTTGTCCATAAAGGGGTTCCCTCCCTACGGCGACGTCTCTACCAGAAGAGGAACCCGCGCGGATTTTCTCCTTCTGAAGGGTGCCACCCCTTCCGAATCCTCATCATCTGACAGAATCTCCAAAACCCTTTTTCCTTTGTCAAGGGGGGTTGGAGCCGGTGACGAGGCCACAGCTAGGGGAACGGCGGCGATAGGCGGAGGAGAATTGGGAGTTGGAAGCACTTTGGAGCCAGGTGGAGATGTCGGAGATGGGCTAGAAGGAGCTTCAGCGGTGACTGGAAGTGGCGGTGATAGAGCCGGTGGGAGAACCGGATTGGCAGCAGGGCTGGAGGAGGCGCCTACCTTGGCGGCACGAGCCTCCTTCAGTGCTTTCGCCAACATCATTCTTTTGGAAGTGCCCATCACCGATCCTACATCAAGACAGGCCAAACAACAAGGATTAGTACTAGAGCAGTTATGCGAATTCACAATACATGAAGAGACGTGAAATGCAAGTAACATTGTACAGCGAAAAATGGTAGCATAAGTTTGATTCAGATGAATCAGAAGGAAGCCTCTATGGCCAAATATATGCAGATAACCACAACAACTAATGCATCATAAATCACCAAGGGCAGATACCGAAGTAGGTCGAAAGCCCATGGGCATTGAATTCGTTCGCGATGAGTTTGGCGGTATCGAAGACTATTCCCAGTCCCGCCAAGGCTTTGCATACATCCCGGTCAGGCGGGGCAAGCTCGTCCAGAGCCAAGGGCTTCATGGTTATGGGTTTGTCTGTCCAGTACAGGGGAAAGCCCTCTAGGATGGTAGGATCACGCTTGGTCGCGCGTACCTTGAAGAATTTCCCCTTCCATCCTTTGAACGAATTCTGGAAGAGCGTAAGGATGATGCGCCCGGCGATGCCAGAAAAGCTCATCCAAAGGCTCTTCCCTTGCTTCTTTACCTCGAAGAAGTGAAGAAAAACGTCCACAGAGGAGGGAACACCTAGATAGCCGCAGAGAATTTGGAACCCCCTCACGAAAGCCCAACTGTTGGGATGGAGTTGGGCGGGAGCAGTGTTTATCTCTGTCAGTAGCTCTTTTTCGAAGGGAGTGAGGGGCAGACGCAGGCCCACCCTCTTGAGCACCATTTGATAGAGGAAGAAGAAAGGACATCCCCCAGTATCCCGTGAGTCCGCACAAACGGGCATCCCAGGTCGCACCCGGCTTACCAGGACTTGGGAGTCGTGATTTTTGTGGAAAGCATTGAAGTTATAGAGAGCAGGGTCCCCCCTGTGAGCCTCCACGTCCTCAACAGAGTTCAGGAGGGAACATTCGTCCAGAAGTTCGTCGGGGGCCCAGTCATATTCGCCCTTATAATAAGACTTAGGGAGCGAGGGAGGCGTGGTGGTCTTAGTTTTCGCCATCAATGCCAATGCTGAAGATCAAAAGAGAAAGAAAGGGTTCAGAGAAAAGGGGTTGGGGAGATGAAAAGGGAAAAATGGAAGAACCCTAGGAGCGCCCTACCCACAAGAGAACGAAGGGAATCGAGAGGAACAAAGGAACATACAAACAATATCCAGAGAAATGCGGTAATACGGACAGTCCCAGGCAGTTCATACAGTAAGGAGAATCATCAAGGAGGGAAAAACCGTACCTTTGGGGGCTGAAGGGCGTGGAGAGCCGAAATGCGAGCGAACAGGGGTCGCAAGAGAAGGGATTTAGAGAAGATGAACAGTGACAGATGGCAGAGAAAGTGGATGTAACAGTAGTGGCAAGCGCGGGGTTCAGTAACTTAAACGTTACGAGAAGCGCGAGGGGAAACAAAGGATAACCGTGCGATGACGCCACGTGTTGCAAGATTAAGCGCTCAAGGGGAGCGCAAGAGGTTCTTGAAGACGACCGCACGATGAACCACGTGGCACGCGATTAAGCGTAACTTCAAAAGACATCATTTTTCCCATTTCAGGGATGTCCAATCAGCCATTAAGAATACCTCTGGTTCAGAAAGTGTCACGTCAGTTATTCAAAAAAATTGTTGAGTCAGCAGAGAATGCCGCGTCATCAGGAGGGCACGTGGATGGCGGGGGCAAGGCTTTAGTCTTTGCGCTGAAGACAAGTCTTCGGCTTAAGACTGGGGGGCTTGTGTACCGTCCCGTATCCGGGCGTTGACTAAGCCAAGGTCAAAGTCAACGGCTGAAGAGTCAAAGTCAACGCAAGGCGTCGCCTAGGTGGAGAGACGCCAAATGCCAGCATCGCCAAGAGGAAACGTCGCCAAGGCAAGGCGTCGCCTAGGCGAAGGCGTCGCCCAGGTGAGGGCGTCGCCAGATCAAACAGTGTAAAAACAAGGCAATCACGGTGTGGTTCCCCGATACCCATGGGTAGGAAAGACCATGGAGGGAGCGATGTCGTGGGAAAGCCTCAGGTCCCGATATCTCGGGAAAGTGATAAAGAGAAGGAAAAGGTGGCTTCAAGGCCATAGTGATAGTACCAGTGAAGGGCAGCCTGACTCGTGAAGTACCCCTGCCGCCCTAGAGACGCCTTCGGGACAGATACGACCCAAGAGGAAGGTCACGCCCAGGGTAACCGGGTGCAGGGTGCGAGAGGAAGGCAGATACGCTCTCAGAGTAAGTGGCTAGATACTTGGGGGCATGAGTTGGCACCCAAAAAGCCACCCCTAGCGCAGTAGCACTCCCAAGCAGGAGGACTCACACGTAGAAACGTCCCCAGATGGGTAGGAACGCCCCCAGATGGGGTCACGGCGTCGTGAAGCCCTCCACGTGTACAACAGCCATGCCAGAATGGTAACACCCTTCAGTCAGGTGCCAGGTAATTAAAAGTCATTCAATACAGTTTCTCTTTCGGGCATTCAAGTACTATAATGGCTCCCAAGCGTTTCAACGTCTTAAATGCGCTACGTTTTCTAATTAAACGCTTTAATGAGCGCGTTACGTTTGTGATTAAAAGCGCTTTAAGGCGCTTTAAATGCTTGGGCCGTTTAAATAGTGCGGGGAATGTTGGAAAAAAGGGTTGGAACTTTCGGCAAATTTACCAGAGAACTCTCTAGTTGCTTGCTCGTGCTTCAAGGTTACGTACAAGTGACTGGGGAATATTTTGCCTGAAAGAGACAACACACACACATATACACAGTTATTTTACCACCTTCAGAGTGCCACATGTGGTGCTCAGACACGTAGGTGGACAGTTTTTGGTGTTTCTTGCTGGCTGACTTGAGCGTCGGAGTGCACACGGCCGCTAGGGCGCCTCTCTGTCCTCTTTTTTGCAGGTATCCACAGGCTACCAGTGGGAAGGTGTCCCTAGCTGACGGTTGAGGTCGCGCACGAAGACGTCCCAGTCAACCGGACGGAACAGTTACTTTAATAACACATGTGGCTATCTCGGGGTAAGCGATAAACTCTTAGTAACATATTTATAAATATGAAATGATGTTACTGATTAAAAAAATCAAAGCAACATATTTATTTTAACAATAGAAAATACAATATAGAAATTATACCAATAATAATCATTATGTTTTAACTATAAGAACTTCATAAGAAAATTAGCCTCGTAAGAACATCATATTATATTTGTACTCATTGATAAAGTATTTGTATCATCTATTAACACAAGTGAAATAACCACATGAATATTTACTTTAATGTATGTTTCTCACACTTAAAGGCTCAATGCTAACACACAAACATAAGAGACATGAATAATTATATTTCATTTAACAATATAATACAAAGCTTGAATAATTTAAAAGATACAATCTTAATCCTTGAATCATTTAGAGAAATCTTCATGTTCACGTCACAATACATTTAATTTACTTACTTTTGGAAATTGCAAGAATGAATCAAAATATTGAACTAGGTTGATCAATTTATTCAATAAAAAATGAAATTAATCGATTCAAATACTTACTCAGGAAATGGTTTCATTTGGGTGTAATTGGTCAACAGAATATATGAAAAGTTTCATTATTTTTGGGTTAACCCATGAATTGAGTTCTTCTCCAAAGAATGATAAGCTTGGTCAAATATAAATAATATTAAAACACCTTTCAATGTTTTTGAAATATTGAAAAACAAATTGAATTATCTCTCGAAATAATTAAGAGACATAAATTGATCGTTCAACCTAAGTATTGTATTTCACAGTTCACTTAAAATTGTCCATAAATCAATACAATTTTTTAAAAAGGGTAAAAATTTGTAAAAGTGAAAGAAATTAAATTTTGACTAAATATAATAGTTTATTACCTTTCTAATGGATATATCCATTTATATTGAACTAGACCTCGATTCTTAGTTCATATACTAAATGAATACGAAGATGCTTCACTGAATAAAAAAATAGGAAATGTTGTCTCCAATGTGCAAAAAGTTATCGCAATTTTTTTTTCATTCTAACCAAGATCTTTACATGCACTGACAACATCCTTAGCCTTATCTTTAATGTTAGAAAGTGTTCCAATGAGATTATCACATACATTTTTTTCCTCCACCGCATAAAATCAATATAATGTAATATATCAAGATAACATCAATATTAAAGATCAAATAATATTGACCTCTTCTTCCATATATTTTTATCATATGACTTTTTTCTGATCCTTTCAAAGACAATGTTGATGTCTTTCACCCACTCTTAAACTTGCTCACAAGCTAAAGAATTTATAGCAATTTCATCCTCCTAACAATTATTAAAAAAATCAATCTCCTAACAATTATTAAAAAAATCAATCTACATTACAAGTGGTAATAAGTAAGATTTCCAATGTCTCCTATAAATCTTCTTGTTTCCATGTTTCAACTATATAACTTGTATCTTCTTTACATATAAGACAAACATGATGACCTTTAACGTTGTACGCACTCAAGTTCTCATATATTGGAATGTCATTTATAGTACAAAATAACATTAACTTGAAGATGTGTTATCAATAGCCAATTAATACTTCCACTCCTTCCTCCACGCAAAAGTCCTAAATCATATATCAAGGGATTTAACAT
This sequence comes from Phaseolus vulgaris, assembly GCF_000499845.2. NCBI lineage: Eukaryota > Viridiplantae > Streptophyta > Magnoliopsida > Fabales > Fabaceae > Phaseolus > Phaseolus vulgaris. Next base: position 26,691,070 of record NC_023755.2, read on the forward strand.
CTATGTCGTTTCTTGGTTTTTTGGGACTTGAAATCATCATATGCATACAACATAGCATACTTTTACTTCATACACAATCAATGTGGAAGGTTTTAAATTACCAACAAAATTAGCCATGAACTATGATTACTACTTAATTTACCAAAATAATTCATTTCATTTGTAGCTAGTTTAAGTCTAAGGTATCTTGCTTCATTCCAAAAATTTGGAAAAAGACAACCAATTTTCTTCCACTAAGAAGAGTTAGCAAGATGTCAAGTTATCCATCACTTTTTCTTTCATTTGTAATGTTTTTTGCGTCATGATCTCTAATGGACAGTTGCTTTAACCTTGGAACTATTGGAAAATACCTTAAAACATTTGTAAGAAGACCTTTTGTTTCTTTTTCATGACTAGGAGTATCCTCATCCTTTATTGCATAGTTTCAAACTTCTTTATGATATAAAACCATTGTGACAAATATGTATTTTTTTATTTTGAACCCATCAAACAAAGTTTTTTTTAACCTAAAACATACAAACTAGCAAGATGTTCTTGTTGGTATCATGCCAAAGTTATAGTAACTCAATAAATAATTTATACTTAGGACCATAATAGAGAAAAACTAGCCAAACAATTACCTTCACTTTATATATAACTAATTTGGGTCTCAAGCTTAACATTAAACATAAATTTAAAATGAACTAATTTCTGCCAAAATTTAATAGCATGATTATTCAATGCAAAACAAAAACCCCCAAAATCAATTAAATGAAGGCAACTCATGAAGTGTTATCCCTCAAATAAGAATATTGTGAACATAAAATAGTCATTTTGAATAAAGCATTGTGAGAGGGATCATGTGAATACAACATTATAAAAGGGATTACTTACTTGTTTGGTGGTAGTGAGAAGAATTGGCATTGATGTTTTGTGTTAAGTTAGTAGACGATCTAATACCCATCAGACGGTCTCATGATATGAGTTTCTATATGTTTAGATTATAACAAACATTGCAAGATGTATTATCGTATAACAAAACTCACTCATGTGCGGTATAAGCTTAGACCAAAAAACATTAGAGAAGATGTGAAAGACTAAATGTCTTTAAACACACCAGACGATACAAAAGAAAAGGTTGTTAGATAAACCAATGACACATGGTCACTGCAGAAGTTCCTTAAACGATCCAACCTTCATGTTTATGTTATATAAATATTCTAAGTGGCTAAAATATCCAAAGAAAACACTGCAAATGAAGAACATTGCGCATATAAGAAGATCAAATGAGAAAATTTGATATTAAACAAAACTTGTGAGAAGCTCACATCATATGATAGATCAAACAATACAATTGAGAATATCTTATCAGACGATCCTAGTGGTCAAACACTTATATTAAAATCTCTTCACACAAATCCCATGGACAACAAAAGATAGACAATGTTGAAGCACTTGTTTACAAGTCATCAAACGAACTTGAATATTACACATATCAGACGATACAAGCAACTTCTACTAGTCAAATGAACGAATGCGTCATGGAAGTGTACATACTTAATCTTTACATTCTTGGAATGTTTAATGAAATTGCGCTTATGTTTCCAAATCTTATTTTACATTTCTAAATCATAGAAAACATTACTTTTCAAATAAGATTATTAGTTAAATGATTTTGGAAAGTTTTCGTCCTTGAGAAAGTAACACAAATATATTCAAAAGTCTCAAATACCTTGTGTTTTAATGTTTATTAAGGAAAAAACGTTTTCCATATTGATTTCAAATATTTTCAAATACAGTTGTGCAAATAGAATCAAGTTTAAGACTATATTAGAAAATTATTTTTAACAGTGTTTCATCTTTGAAAAGTAGAGCATTAATATTTTCTATATCAAAGAGTTTTTTGAAATATGTTTATTGGAATAAAATACAGGATATGTAGTTATGCTACAACATTCTCCTTTAATATTATCTTGGACAGAATTTGAAAGAGCATTCAAGATTAAATATCTGAAAATATAAAGTCTTGATTATTTGAAGATATTCTATGTTTCAATGATACCCATGATTTATTATATTCATTATAATGTTCACTGATACTAATTTTGTTCCCAAAAATTGTCAGAGGAACATAAAGACACATATAAAGGTGAAAGCCAAAAGTTTCCATATTCAGCGGCTAATAGGAAAGAGATGAAGCTAACAAGCTAGAATACACAGATCAAAAGTAAAGTAATATCAAGGATATACAAAAGAAGATATTCATAAAAAAAAGAGTATTTTGAGTGCAAATAAGTGGAACAATGCATTGAAGGCTTATATAAGAACATTTATATTTGAGCGTCTACAATGAAAAAGAAAACAAAAAATGCATAAATTTTAAGATCCAAGTCCAGAGATATTCAAACCTCAACGAACAAAGTTCACATATATGGAGAAAGCATTTGAAATTGAAATAAATGTCAAAGATCCAAAGATCTCATATAAGCCAACATTTCCCTATTGAGCGTCTAACACGTAGAAGATGGATGAAGAGAACCACAAAGAAAATATTGTAGTGCATAAATATTTCAAGCTTAAACGTTCAAATTAAATACAAATAAAGAAACATTTTGAAATGTTTATAATGACTTAAGAACATGTACATTGTATTAGAGCACAAGTTTCCATTTCAAGTGTCTAATGCATTGAAGGAGAATACCAACATGGATATTTGAGCATATATTCAAGAAAAGAGAATTAAAGTCTTAAGGATCGTATTTGAAGTATATAAAGAAAGAATTTGAAATCCCCTCACATGTTGAAGACATGCAAAGATCTATTAGAGCAACATTTACCATATTGAGAGTCTAACACATTAAAGAAGAAGATCAACATGGCAGATTGATAAAGATATTGAAGTTAAGAAGATTAAAGTTACAACATTCATATTAGAGGAAACTAAAGAAATATTTTAATTATACACAAAATACAATTGGAGCATTTATTTTCTTATCAAGCATCTAACAGCTACATTAAGAATGATGAAATCCTAAAGTTGCAACACACACATTTGAAGGCCTATATAAAGACCTTTAGGATGAAAAACAGGACAACGAATAACATAGAAACAAAATACGAAAGTTTACAGAAAAATTTGTATAGTTGTGTTTAGAATTGTGCTTATAATTTCTTTATACTAAAAGAGAGCAACTTGTGAGAATTTGGGTAGTGTGCTTAACCATAGTAAATCCTTCACTATTGTGAAGTATACTCTGTGAACCTTCATTATTCTCTCTGAACGAGAGTGTTTCTCATTGTATTGAGAGGTCTTGATCTCAGTGGGAGATTATGACAGTACCCGAAGATCTTAGAATACTTGGTAAACTTGCAGAGGTTGAGAATACTTAGTGAACCTGTAGAGGTTGAGAATATTGGTTGAACCTGCAAAAGTTGAAAATACTAGGTGAACTTAAAGAGGTTAAGAATAATAGTGTATCTATATAGTGTTAGAATGTATGGCTAAAACAAGAGGGGGTGAATTGTTTTTGCAAGATTTTCACAAAGACTGGAAGAAGATTGAAAAGACCAGTTAAATCAATCAATTGATTTATCTGTTCAACTGGATTATTTAAAAGATTAACAGTTATGAAAAAATATAAACCAGTTGTTTTATCGAAACAACTACTTTTTTAATGCAGTAGAATATCATAACAATTTATATAGTAGTTTATCATAATAAAGAAGGAGAGATTCACACAAAGAGATTTATACTAGTTCACTCTTAACCAAGAGTTACATCCAATCCTTAGCTCACCACTGAGAATTCACTAAGTAATCAAAACCAGATTACAAACCATAGCCAAGAGTGTTGATCTTGAACCCCTAAAAAACACACAACACTTTCAGCCAAAACCACAATTTCTAGAAACCCTATCTGAAACTTTTTTACACACAATACAGTATTGAAAGAAAGAAATATAGTACACCTAACCTTTACAAAGTTGTAGAACAATAGAACAAAAAATCTAAATTCTTACTTCATACACAAACAATGATCCAAGACTCCAAGAAGGATTAGCAAAACTCTTTGATCTTCTCTTGAAAATGTTTTTATCAAAAATCTTTTCTTCTTTTTGCAATGATCATAAACCAGTCTTTATATAGACTTTACAAAGAGGTTAAAACAGTTTGATCATTAATTGAAAATAGTTAAAAGAATTTAAAAACAGTTCAAAAATCATATCAGAATTTTGTTAATAACACTTAATTGATTTTCAAAACAAACTGATTGATTTATTTTTCTGTTATAAAATTAAACATAAAAAGCGAATTCATTTATCGAAATATCTGACTCTTTTAGCTTTACAAAACATACAAAAGAAAATAAATCATTTTTAAATCTTTTTAAAATCTATAAGTGTAATTAAATCGGTTGTCGAGATAAATCAACTGATGGAAAAAACTTGTTGTAGTCACCAGACTTTGAACATAAGCTTTTTCAAATGATTTAAAACACGAACAACTAACTAAATTAACACATTTGAAAGACAAAACTATCAAAAGAGATCTAGAATCATATGAACTTAGGTCATAACTAAGGGCAAATTAACAACTAAAAATCTACCTAACTACACACACAACAGATTCTTCAAGTCTTCAAAGTTGGATATGGAAATCATCAAAGCACCCCTGTTCAACAAAGAGGTGGAGAAAACTTAGTGAAAGGCTCATGAGTGAGTTGCTTGAAGGCTTGAGAATCAAATAAGGATTTTTGGAATACAAAGGTGATAATATACATAACTAATGGATGTTTCCTTGGAATGTTTGTAGGAAAATACTATCTTGGTGATGCAGGTTTTATGTTAAAACCACAAATATTAACACCTTATTGTGGGGTTAGATACCACTTGAAAGAGTATTCTCGAAGAGGACCATAGGATTCAAGAGAATTGTTTAATCATCGTCATTTGTCGCTTAGAAATGTAATTGAAAGGACATTTGGTGTCATGAAAAAACGTTTCCCAATTATAGCTAGTGGGACTGAGCCACATTACGATTTGCATACCATGACAAATATTATTTTAGCTTTTGTATTTTGCATAACTTTCTTCGCGGGGTGGACTATGATGACTCTTTAATAGAAGAAGTGGATCGTGAATTGTTGCAACAAGATATACAAGTTTCAGCTTCTCAAGTCCGTGACGATGATCATAGACTAGGTTCACACATTAGGGACACTATAGCAAATGAAATGTGGCAAGATTATGTAAACAATTGATATTGTACTAAATGTTGTTTTATATTATGCTTACTCTATTTGGTCCTAACTTTCATAATGCTTGTTTAGATGGATCGTAGTAAAAGTGTTCAGCTAAGTTCATCCATTGGGTTCACACAGACAACAAAGTGGACCACGGATATGGATTTTATCCTGCTTATTGCCATGGTGGACGAGGCACGACGAGGGTCGAGAATCGATGGCAGTTGGACGACTCAAGGATATAATAACATTGTACTTGCATTACACGAGGCCGGACTCCCTGCCATTACGAAAAATAATGTAAATAACCGACAAAAATGTTTGAAGGACAGGTGGCGGGAGGTCCACGACCTATTTAGTGGTTTTGGTTGGAACCAAGCCACAAAATGTTTTGAGGTCGAGGACGAAGTCTGGGAAAACTTGATTCAGGTAAAGTAATTAAAGATGACAATATCCAATAATTAAAGATGACAATATCCCATAATTTGTTATTATAATAACACTCGACTTTTTGTAGGCGAAACCATCTGCTGATAAGTGGCGTGCCAAATCCATTCGGCACTACAATCTTATGGAGGAGTGGTGGTCAAACGACAAGGCCACTGGAAGTGGTCAAAGGACAACACATTGGCATCTAGACAGGTGCACACGAAAAATTTAAGTGTGGACCTAGGCGATCATAACATGGACTACATACTTGAGTCGCCAGAGTTTAATGTTGCAGACTACGAACTTCCATGCTCACCTGTAGCGCATGTTCAATCAACAGACAGTCCAAGTAATACTCCATATGCGCCCTCTCAACCATCCGGTGGGACATCGTCATCTAGGGGATCAAAGAGAAAAGGCCCCATGATAAATGTAATTGAGAATCAATTCAATATGTTGAATACGAACCTGCAAAATTGTGTTGCTTCCATGAATCGTGGTAACGATGTCGTTGATGAGGTATTAGCCATTGCTCGTGTGCAAGCCACTTCATCACAAGAAATCGCTGCGAAAATCAAACGACGGAATGACTATTATGGTGAACACGTACAAAATGATCGTCGTAAGAGTTCGTATCAATACTCGCCTTCGGATATTTGGTCCATGCTAATTGATCTAAATATTCAGGATGAAGCAGTCATGGACCAATGCTATGACTTTCTCTGTGAAAATCCAGTTATTGCGATGCGAGTATTTGGTATGCCGAAAAAGCGAAGAAAGGCAAAATTGTTTAACATCATGACTCGGCGTCAATAAATTATGTTTAATTATATTTTTATGTTCTTCAATTTGTAATTTAATTGCATCTACTTTTAATTTAAGACAAACATTGTACTTCTTATTTGACTTCTAATATTATTATTTTTGAACTATTTTTCATTTGAAATTTATGTGTGAGGATATTTTCTAATATACTATTATTTTTTCATTGTTTCATAACATTTTCATCATAGGTTTGAATTTCTTTATCGATGGCATCTTCATCCATGAAGAGGCAAAAAAAGACTAAGGGTAAGGGTAAAAGCGGACGAAATGATGATGAAGTTCCTATGATCCCATTACAAAGGAGGGAGGGTGTTTTATTCCTGGTATTTCCAAACGAAACGTCATATGGTTGTATTTGAGGAAAATTTTCATAGAAGACCAGTCATACCTCCAAAAGTCTTAGATTTCCCATTTTTTGCCACATCTGATTTTCAGTTTCAAGAATATTTGAACTTCCAAGGATTGCAAAACTTTCTTAGTATAAGACTACCATATTATGAGGATATGGTTAGGGTTTTTTATTCAAATCTCCATCTAACGACACAGAGTTACCTTGCTACTCAGATTGGCACCCACAAGATTAGACATAGGGATTGGATGAACGTGGCAAATCTGAAATATGATGGTCTGTTGTTAACCCCTGGTACCATCCTTGAGGACATACATTTTGATTGTCAACAAGCCCTATTAACCATGACAAGAGAAGAGGTGCACGACCAAAATATAAGAAACGTAGGTAGTTTAACTATGAATGATAGACTACTTCATTACACATGGGTGCACATGTTGTGTCCTCGGGGGAGCAACTTCTCGTAGTTGGTTCATGAAGATGTTTTCATGTTATGGTGCCTAAAAAGTAATTTGATGATTAATTGGCCTCATTATATCATGCAACATATGATAAAATATCATGACAATGATATGCCTCTTCCATATGGTTGTTTAATCACACACCTCATGTTGTTATACGGCATGAACTTGATGGGAAAGTCATCAATCACGTTAGAGTGGAATAACTTCTTCGGGAAAAAAACCATGAAGAAAATGAATATCTTTGAGGTCAATGGTGTGTGGCAACTTGGAAGGCCTGACGATGAACATGAACAAGAACACGAAGACATTTCACTGCCTCATGTTGCAGGCGGTCATCCTCAACCCGAAATCCCCCATGATTCGGCAATGTTAACACAAATTTGGGGTGAATTCAAAATATGCAGGAAAATATCAACATTATCCACACACGTCTGGACTGAATCGAAAATACACTTCACCAGTTTAAACTCAATGAAGAACATTAATTGTATTTTTATTGTGTTATTATTATTTTTTATGTTGAACATATTTTGATTGTCAGTTAAATTTAATGCGTTATTGGACATTATTATGTTTGTAATTTTTTAAAATTTTCATGACACAACATCATTTAGGATTCTAATTTAATGACTTCATTTATTTATTTTAATCACCGACTATTTTCATGTTAATCTAATGTTTATTAATGATAAGCGAAAGTTGTTATTTTATTTTATTTTTTTATTGGATACAAATTGAGAAAAAAAATTATACATCAAAAATAAAATATAATTTTTTTCATATTGGTAGTTAATATTTCATAATATTTATGAAAATATGTAAATTTTATGGTGCTACTATATTTAAATTGTACATTATTTTTAAAATATATAATTATTCAAAATATTAATAGTATTATTTATTTTAGTACCATTATAATTATTAATATAATTATATGCATACAATATACCATATGCAAATTTAAATATTACATAAATTTATTTAATAATTTTAAATATATTTAGTTATACTATTAATAACAACATATAATTATAAATAATAAAAATAATAAAATAAAATGATAATATTAACAAAACATATATAATTATATAAAATAACAAATGTATATAACAATAAATATTACTTTCATAAATTTTACTATATTTAATAAATTTATTTGAATTTAACACAAAATTATTTTTTATTACAAATTAAGAGTAATTATAAATATTATATATTGCAAAAAAAACAATTAACTCAAACTTACACACAAAAAAAATATATCATAACTCATTATTAAAATATTTTTTTATGACAAGGATAAATTTATAAATTTATATTTTACATCTTTAAAATAATTTTTAAATTATCTCCTAACTATCACATCACTTACAAATTTCAATAAACCATCCTCACAAATCCACTATCCTGCCTGTTGACCAGAACGTTGGAACCTGCCTCGTCAAAGGATCGACGTGTGCACCGCTTCAAACCCCCGTCCTTCTTCAAGATCCACCTCAAGAACCTGCAAAAGAACAGAGCGGCGCCGCTGCGGCCGATCGCACTCCAACGCCCAAGTCAGTGACCGAACCACCAAATACTAAGAGCAAGAACACTCAAGAAATCTCAAGGAACCATGCAATGTTCTCTCTCACAGTAAGCTCTAGAACTCGCAAGCGTAAAGAGTATAATCTGAACGTGCGTACCTCAGAAAGTTCGTTGAGAAATCTTATATACCTGGTCACTTTCTCTCTCCTGGCAGTTACAGGCCTGCACACGTGGCTCGCATCCAGTCGTACACGTGCCATCATCTGGAGCCTCCTTGACTTGGGCGCTGCTTCTGACTCTCTTTTTGGCTAAGTTATTTATGCATGGTACTACCCAGTGCATAGCTAACTTGGGAGCGCGATCTCTACTGGAATTGGCGAGTTAGGGTGCTCTCGTACACCTTCCCTGTGGTCTCGCCGACCGCCTTCATAATCTGCACCACCTTCATCTCTGGCGATGTGCTTGCTCTGGCGATCTCCAATCACTTGGTCACCTGGATTTACATCTGGCGACTTCATCTTTAACCCGGTGATCGCCGGTTCTGGTATGCTGGAGATCGGAACATGCCAACTTAATAACTGGCGATTACACGAACCCCCCGACTTCCTTCACTTCTGCGAATCTGGCGCCTTGTCAACACGCCTACACTGTAGCTTGGTGCCACGTTATCACTTCCGACTACCAGGACGGTACACATCCCTTAATCCAAACAACCTCACACATCCCCTCTAATCCTCTCTAATTCACTCCCTCCCCTCCCCCACAGATCCCCACCTCAATCCAATCAAAACATTAAGGAAGAGATAACATTTTTTAAGCAACCATTATTAAGATTAAGGAGTTATAATTGGCTTTGGTAGTTTTTTTATATCTATCTAAAATTATTTTCTTCCGACATTTTTTTTAATATAAATTATTCTGAAAGATTTATCTATAAAGTTTAAACAATAAATTTTACCTTAAAAAATTGAATACAGAATTATTGATGATAAAAGACCTAAAGTTTAAATCTTAGGTATATTATTCCATTTAAATACTAAAAATATTTTTGTAATTTTATCACTTCAATCAAGATTCTCTTTTATAGAATTTTTTTATTATTTCTTGAAAAGAAAGAAAAAACATAATATCAGATGTTGAAGAATAATATGATGACATAGATAGAATGACATTTACCTAATTTGATTAGTCATTTGTGATTTAGTTTGCACTACTCTTCCAGAAATACCTTTTGTTATTCAACCCTAATGATGAATATAAAAATAATCGATGGTGGAGTATCATTGATGGTTTTCCTGGGTCCATTTGTTGCCATTTTTCTCTTCTGTGATATCTTGCCCTTTTGGGTGAAGATAAGGACCAACATATATATATGCATGTATCTTCACATCACGTGAATTATTATTATTATTATTGTTACTCTTTTTGTCATGCTGTTTGCAAATTCAACATTTTTTCTGCTCATCAGGTGATCATTACGTGCATAGTGGGATATGATCAGATCAGAGAATCATTGTTTGTTTGGACCATCGACACTTCAATGAATCCAAGATTCTCTCTGTACCTGTCTCTGTCTTGCTATAAGGTACTTCAGTGGATTTTATTTACTCACTCTTCAACTGTTTTGTTTTGCTTTTTACTTACTGTTAAATTTGCGTTTGCATAAAGGATGAAGCAGCTTTTGCCCACTCGTGCATGAAAAGAATAACGTGACTTTTATGGGATTTGTTATTATTATATTTTTTTAGTTAAATAATTTTTTCGTTCATACAAAATTTATTTCTTTTTTAAATTTTAGACTTTTGAAAGACATTTGTAGTATGACGAGTCGTTTTATATGTGAAATAATTGTTAATTATTTTAAAGATTGTAATTGTTTTCTATTGTAATTTCTTTCAATTGAACCAATTTTATATAGAAACATTTTAATTATTTTCATATTGTTTAGATAGTTTAAAGTTTGAGTGAATTTTAATCTATCTTAACCAGTTATGGAGATGAAAATGTAATAGAATTGAGGATGTAATAATCAAATCGAAAAAACCTACAAAGATCCTGAAATTTAAATGACAATATCTTAACTAATGAGAGATCAGTTTGTAATAGAATACAGGAATTGATAGTTAAATGAACAAATTCTATAAAGACCACAAAAGTTAAATAAGACGAGAATAAAATATATTTTTAATCTCTATAATATGTTTTTTTTTCATTGTTTTGGTGTTTCATAATAAGCTATTAATTTTGATCTTCACAAATTTGAAACTTACTATAAATAGTTGCTACTGAAATTTAGTATGACGTGAATGATACTCCTTCAATGATGTCACGTTATATATTACTTTAAAAAAGTATATATATATATATATATATATATATATATATATTACTTTAAAATGATTACATAGTACACTATTAATTTGTATACAAATTTTTCAAGAAACGAGTTTTCTGTAAACTTTTTATGTAAAGTGTGAAAGTTTTATAAGATATTCATAGAAAAAAATTCACCAAATATTATATATTTATAATTCGGTAGTGGTATGATGGATATATGATGTCACACTAGTGATAGAGAATACTTTTTAAGAAAATTCAAAAACTAAAATTTATGAAAAAATTGAAATTTTATTTATAGAAAATTTTAAAATATTTTTTTTGTAACAACTAACAAAGAGATATTTCTTTGTATCCTTTTTTTTACAATTTTTTTATATTTTTATATTCATTAATCAATTTTTTAGTTTTTAATATTTAAAAAAATATTTAATTTTTTTAGGATTATAAAATTAAAATAAGTTATGAATAATATTTTTATAATTTAATTTTTATTTTGATAGAAAATTTACAAATACTCCTATTAATTAATTATTACATTATAAAAATTAATAAAAAGTTATTTTATAATTATTTTTGTATGTAAAAAAATTATTTTATCAGAAAAAAATTAATTTAGTGAAAAAATTATTAAATAGAAATCAATTTAAAGAAAAAAAAATAGTTCCTGACTAAATTAAATATTAGAGATAAATAATTATTAACATCTAAAAAGTAATTCTTATTAATAATATAATTTTTAAATTAGTATCGTTGCAAAGATTTTAATATAAATTTAGTGATATTTTTTAATTAACTTTATTATAATAAAAAAATAAACACACATTCCACTGGTTCAAAGCAAATATATAAACTATATGAAAAGGAAAAATAAATAAATATTATAATAAATAAAAAAACTAAAATACAAGAGTGTACGTATCATAAACCAGAAAAAAAAGTTAATTTTGAAAGAAAACAACTTTATAATATTTTATTTTACATTTATTACTTGCTATGATAATAATTAAGTGATCTTAAACATTTTATTCACATAAATAATTATATATGAGATATATTAAGGTTTAGGATTTAGGAATTTTTTATAAATCTATTATAAATTATAAAGTAATGGATTATGTATATGTACAATCTAGAAAAACAATAAACAACTCCAACCCAAACCTAATGTTCAATTCTCACACAACAAACCTCTTTATCCTTAGGCAGTTTTTTCCTACACCCCCCCATTCTTCTTCCTGCACCCACACTCTTATGAAAAGACTAAATCGCCCTTATTAGTTTTTAAAATTCCAGAAATATCCTTAACCTAAAAAAACCCTAAAGAGGTGCAGGCAAGGATGCTCTCTTGCGCAGCCGTGTCTTTCATGTTCCAGCAGCAACACGCTTTCATGTTCTAGCAGTGTTCCCGCTGGTTGACCGAGACCGTCTTTGCGTGTGGCTTGTCCTCGCGAGTTAGGGCACCTTCATTCTGCTACGTCTGTGAGTACCTGAAAAGAAGTGAACAAAGGGGCGCCCTCGCGGCCGTTTGCACTCCGACGATCAAGTCAGCTAGCGAGAAACATCAAAGGTGCCACACCTCCGTATCGGAACATCGTGAAGGGATGCTCTGAAGGTGGTCGAAAAATACTGAGTAGCTAATACTGTGTGCCATAATTGTCTCTGCGCACAGTGGGTGCACCGTGAAACAACTAGGGTTTGTGGCTCTGTGTAAACTATGGGAATTAGGTCAAAACTCGGATCCTGTTTCAAACGTCTCAAGGCCCTTTTTAAACACCTCCTGCATTTAAAGCGTGTTAAAGGGCATTGAAAGCGTATAAAAATATGCCTTTAAACGTTCGAAATGTAAACTAAATTAACGCGTACCTTCGCGAACTTTCAGGAAAGCCTTGATGTTTCAGTGCTTATTGTCACGTGTCCTTCTGACTTGATCGCTACTCTACGTAGAGGGCCTCACAGCGCCGTAAAACAACTTAGGGTTATTTCATCGTGTGAGTCCTCTTTCCTCGAAGTGCATCTGGCGCAGGGGGTGACTTTCTGGGTGCCAACTCATGCGCCCCAGCCTCTAGTCATTCGCCCTGGGAGTGTATCTACCTTTCTCTCGTACCATGCACGTGGTTCTCCCCTGGGCGTGACCCTCTCATGGGTCGTATCTGTCCCAGGGTCTCCCAGCTGTGGCATGGGTACTTCACGAATCAGGTTACCCCCTACTGGTACTAGAACTATGGCCCTGAAGCCACCTTCCTCTTCTCTTTATTACTGTTCTGAGGAGCTGAGGTCTCTCGCGGTGTCGCCCCTTCCACGGTCTTTTCCTACCCATGGGTATCGGGGGGCGGCACCGTCGATGCCTTAACCTTGGCGACGCCTACACCAGGCGACGCCTCACCTAGGTGATGCCTGCGCCTGGCGACGCCTCATCTTCGCGACGCCCCACCTTGGCGACGCCTCAAGCGGTCAATTCGTTGACTTTCTTCCTTGGGTCCCTTGAGGGGCCCCACCATACGTTGATCTTTGACTTTGACTTTGACTTTGGTCAACGCCTGGGGACGGGACGGTACACAAGCCCCCCAGTCTTGAGCTGACACTTGTTTAAGCAAAAAGACTAAGGTCTCACCCTATCACCCACGTGGCATTCCTGCTGACGTGACATTCCTTTGATCAGTTGACGTGACGCTCTCTGAGCGCCTGACGCAACATTCTCTGCACTGAAGATGTGACGTTTTAAGCTGTGCTCTAATCTCCCGACACGTGGCACGATCCTATGGCTGGGGATGAGTGTTGTTGGCGCTTCCAAGTTAACGTTATAACCTTTCGAAATCGCGCGCTCAAGGCACTGTTCCATTTGTTCTCTTCGCATTCTACCCACTGTTCATCTTCTTCTCCAAAAGCTTTCTTTGCGTTCTCTCTTCGCACTCCCAACCTTCATCCACCCGATCACCTAAAGGTACGGTTTTTCCTTTTCGACGACTCTTCCCCTTTACTATTTTGCACTTATAACTGCCTGGGACTATTTATATTTCTTCATTTCTTGTGTTTTTCTCTTTTCCTCCACATTTCTTCGTTCTCCCCTCTTTTCTGGATTTCCCGCGTGGGTAGGGGTTTCCTTAGGGTTTTCTCTTCCCTTTTCTGCCTTAACCCTATTTCCTAAACCCTTTTCCTTTCTTCATTCTTCATCTTTTTCATCAAATTATGGCGCGTACAAAAACGATGCCCAATCCTCCTCCCCCAAAGGTTAACTATAAGGCCCTTTATTCATGGGCTTCTGACGAACTCTTAAATGAATGCACCACCTTAACTATCGTTGAAGACGTAGAGGACCATCTGGGTGACCCGCGATTGTACAACTTCAACACCTTCAGCAGAACCCACGATTCCCACATCTCCATCCACCATGGCACCCCTGGGGAGCCAGTTTGCGTGGACGACAGGTCCAATGGGGGGAAAACCCTTCTTCTTCTTCTATCAAACGCTATTTAAGCGCGTCAGTCTGCGCCTCCCCTTCACAGCCTTCGAGAGGGAGCTGCTTACGGAGATCAACATAGCCCCCGCCCAGCTACACCCCAATAGCTGGGCATTCGTCAGGGCTTTCCAGATTCTGTGTGGGTACCTGGGCGTCCCACCCTCAGTGGACGTTTTCCTCCATTTCTTTGAAGTGAAAAAGCAAGGGAAAAACCTCTGGGTGAGCTTTTCCAGAATCGCTGGCAGAATTCTCCTCACCCTCTTCCAGAACTCTTACAAGGGTAGGAAAGGTAAATTCTTCAGGGTGTGTTGCGCCAAACACGACCCCGCAACCTTGGATGGCTTTCCTCTGTAATGGACGGAGAAGCCCAATCTGACCAAGCCCAAATCTTTGGACGAGCTATCCTTCGCTGATAGGGAGGTGTGTGTGGCCTTAGCTGACCTGAAGATCGTTTTCCACACCTTGACACTTATAGCTTGCGAATTTAATGCAAGCGCCCTTTCTACATACTTTGGTAGCTAAACCTACACTTTTGTTCGCCTTCTCATACTTGCTTCTTAACATGCTTCCCTTCGTTGCTGAATGCTTTGTTTATCTGCCCCAATTTCTGTTTATCTGCTCCAATTTCTATTCATGTTGTTGATCCGCAAATTTGCCTCAGTAGTAGAGTTGATATTCTGTACTTGGCTTTGAGTTTAAATCTTAACTCCAAATTTTTGTGCATTGCCATATGTTTTTGACGCTTCATGCTTAACTGGTATTGGCCCTAACCTTTGCTGCTTGGTTTGTCTGGTGCAGCATCAGTGATGGACCCTTCAAGGCGAATTGCTCTAGCCAAAGCCTTGAAGTCCCAATCCAAGCTACCATCTGCAGAGGCTGGCGCCTCCACCATTCCCCCTATTGATTCCAACCCTCCGCCATCATCATCGCCACTTACCACTCAAACACCCAACTCACCTCCCATGCTCCACACATCCAACTCTCCTCCCGCACTCCAAACATCCAACTCTCCTCCCACACTTCAAACACCTAACTCACCCCCTCCCATTGCTGCAGTCCCACTGGCTGTAGCTAGCACTCCTACCACAGCCCCCCTTGACAAAGGCAAGAGGGTGCTCACTATTTCTTCCGAGGATGAAGACTCGGACGTGGGGCCTGCCTACAAGAGGAGAAGGAGTAATCGGATCGTCTACTCACGCTCCCCTTCCCCTCCTCATGGGGGGTCTTTAATGAACAATCCTCCCAGCGCCACATCTCCCTCGGCACAAACAGTCCAGGAGGAGGGGGTGGTAGAGTCTGCACCTCTACCAACACCAACACCAACACCTGCCGCCCCAACACCCACTCCAGAGCCCTTGGAGATTCCCTCTCCAATCAGGCAACTGATGAGGGGCTTCACTGATAAGTTGTCGCCAGGAAGCTTCTCTGGTGAAAACAGGAGAGAAGGCATGCCCTATTACCTGGGGGCCTTCTTGGCCATCGCCCTTGAATGGTGTGCCCAGGCGAAGTCTAAGGCTGACGAGGCGTGTGCCATCCAGGCTTTCCAACAAGAAGTGGCTACCCTGAAAGAGGAGAAGGAAAGCCTGTCGCGTGGCTGGGCGCGTCAAGAGGAGGCCTACAAAACCTCCTTGAAGTTGGCCCAAGAGGCTAAGGAGGAAACTGCCAAACAACTGCACGCTGCAGGGCAGGCTCATGCGGAACTCCTTAGTCAGGCGGGGTCTCTTCATGCTAAGATCGTCGATCTCGAAGCGGCGGTGACGGCTTCTGAGGCGCAAAAGAAAGAACTCGAAGACCAACTGAAAAGGCTCGAGGACCAGTGCATCGACCGGGAGAAATCGCTGGGGAAGACCGAAGGTGAGCTAGCTGCAAAGATGGAAACTCTCAACCTTCTCCAATCGGAACACAGCAAATTTCAAGCTGAAGCGACCAAGCTGCAGGTGGAGAAGGAGTTCCTGGAGAAACAACTAGTCACCCAAGCCTCCAAAATTGGGGAGTTGGTGAAATCCAACCAAGAGTTAATCAATGACATGGCTGGCACCTTCGACGAGGGGTTCAAGGAGGCCCTGGCCCAAGCCACATGCGAGAACCCAGGGATTGACACCTCCAACTGCAACCCTTGCAACCATATCATTGATGGAAAGGTCATGCCCCTCGACCTTGGGGATTAAACTGCGCTGAATTTGATCTATATTTCTTATGTAATTTCGTATATATATTTGAACTTATTTGTAATCCTGACAATTGGTTCTGTTTAAATGCTACTTGCTTTCAACTCCTCTCGTACCTTTATCTGCTTCTACTTTCTTTTTCTATACCAAAGACACAACTGGTACTTACCTCCGATGCATATCTTCATCGCTTCGCCCTTGACTCTATTAGGTAGCACGTAACTTCCTTTTTTACTTCCTCCTTCTAAGTCGTGACACAGACCCTTTTCCTGATCTTCTCACTTAGAACTCCCCTTGGCCTTCGTATCTGTGAGGGATCTTCCCTCTGAGGGCATCGCCTGCCTCGTCATTGCCCATAGGCAAAGGAGGATTTAACTTCGCGTGTTTTTCTTATCTTTGGTAGCTCATGCTTTTATGCTTCTCCTTCTTACTCTTCGAATTTATTTTTCCCTTTGAATTTATAAAATCTTCAACCTGCTCTTTATTACCTTTCTTGAGTCCCGAGGCGCTTGATGCCAAAGGTAGTGCTGGCTTTTTCATCGCTTTAAGATGAAAAGGGGTCTCTTCTCTCTTCTGGCCTCGACATCGCTCAAAGGCGTGGGAGAACTTGATCTCTTCTATGGCCTCAACATCGCTCGAGGGCGTGGAGGGCTTATCTTACTTGTACTGGGTGCCCACGCTCGAGGAGAGACCTGCTCTGGGTGTCCTCAGCGTGTCTAAACACTTGGGACAAAAGTCGCGCTTTGGTGCCCACGCCCGTGGAGAGGCCTATTACAACAACGTCGTATCGCCCACTGGGTGTCTAAACACTAGAGCAACTTAGCCCTTATCTCTTCGCGCTTAGTGCCCACGCCTGAGGAGGGCCCACTACAACAGCGCCGTATCGTCCTCAGGGTGTCTGAAAGCACCAAGGCGAAGTGTCTAAACATCATTCGCTGGGGCTAGCTGTTCCTAGCTGAGGAGGGGGTGTCCCGACGGAATCCCTTAACTCCTGCTCAGGGACTAGGCACCCAGATTTTAGCTTACGTCTAACGTCTGATACCGGGGCTAGCTGTTCGTACCTGAGGAGGGGGCGTCCCGAAGGAATCCCTTAACCCCTGCTCAAGGACTAGGCACCCGGATTTTAACTTCTATCAAACATCTGACACCGAGGCTAGCTATTCATACCTGAGGAGGGGGCGTCCCGAAGGAATCCCTTAACCCCTGCTCAGGGACTAGGCTCCCGGATTTTAACTTATACTAAACATACCTGTCATCTTTGACCTCTGAACTTGACCTTCGCTCCTTAATTTGGCGATGTCTCGTCTTGGCGACGCCTCCTCTTGGCGACGCCTTATCTTGGCGATGCCTCGTCTATGTCTTTTGTTTCTTTTATCTTTGATCTTACATGAGAGGGAAAAACTAAGGCAGAAATATCTTAAACTTCTCTTTTTTTATTTGGGTGACCTCATTAAAAAACCCCCGGGAGGGAAAAAGAGTGTCCCCTTTACAAAATTTCAACTGAAATAAAACTTTAAATTCGCCGATTCCAACTACGTGGGATGGGGCCTCCTTCTAGAGTCTCTAAATTATACAAACCACTCCCCTTGGCTTCGATTACTCTGAATGGCCCAGTCCACTTGGGGGACAACTTGTTCACCAACTCATAAGGGTGAACTTTCCTCATGACTAAGTCACCAACCTGGAATTGTCGCGGCTTCACCTTAGAGCTGTATTGACGCTCCACTCTTCTCTTCACAGCCTTAGCCTTTATTCTCGCCTCTTCTCTAGCCTCATCCAACAGGTCCAGATTCACCCTTCTTTCTTCGTTGGATTCTTCTGTCACAAAGCTCAGAAAGCGGGGTGAGCTCTCGTGAATCTCCACCGGGATCATGGCGTCTGACCCATAAACCAAACTGAACGGCGTCTCCATGGTGGAAGATTGAGGCGTGGTGTGGTAAGCCCACACAATCCTTGGTACTTCTTTTGCCCACGCTCCTCTAGCCTTCTCTAATCTGCGTTTCAAACCTCTCAACAAAACTCTTTTCGCTGACTCGACCTGCCCATTCATCTGGGGGTGTTCGATTGATGCAAACACCTGCTTGATTCCTACTTCTGTACACAACTTCCTCAACTGTTGGCTCGCGAACTGGGTGCCATTATCTGAAATGAGACGCCTCGGCACCCCAAAACGACACACAATGTTCTTCCAAACAAAGTGTTGTACCTTGTGCGCGGTGATCTGTGCCACTGGTTCTGCCTCTATCCACTTGGTGAAGTACTCGATGGCAACGATCAAGTACTTCATCTGCCTTATCGCCAGTGGGAACGGGCCTAGGATATCAATCCCCCAAGTATGGAAAGGCCATGGGTTGTATATGGATCTCAGTTCCTCTGGCGGCGCCTTGTGCCAATTAGCGTGCATATGACACTGCTTGCAACGCTGGGCGTATCGAACGCAGTCTTCTCTTACCGTTGGCCAGTAAAAACCTACACATATTACCTTGGATGCCAAGGATCTTCCTCCCATGTGGCTCCCACAAATACCTTCGTGGAGTTCAGCCATTATCCTGGTACACTCGTCGCCACTTACGCACGTCAAGATAGGGTGCGTAAACCCATGTCTGAATAATATCCCATCCACTAAGGTGTACCTTGCGGCATTCCTCTTGACCTTCTTGCCTTCTTCCGATTCCGCTGGGAGGACTCCATCCGCGAGGTATCGCCTGTAAGGGGTCATCCATGTGTCGCCTTCCTCCAAGGCGTATACCTGTACGCCCTTCTCTTCCTCTGGCGAGGTCGCGTAGGTGCTGATGCAGGGTGCCCTCGCCGTACCTTGACTCAAAGAGCGGTGGCTCCTTGGCTTTCTTCTTGTTGTACTATTGTGAAGGACATCCACCCTGTTGTCCGCCACAAACTTTCGCGGCGTTTTGAGCGTCTCTTGGATGACAGTCCTCTGCCTTCCCCCCTTGCCTGAGCTGGCCAACTTGGCAAGCAGGTCAGCTCTGGCATTTTGCTCCCTAGGGACATGCACCAGCTCGAACGCAGCGAAGGCTCCCTTCAACACCTCGACGTACCTCAAGTATGCGGCCATCTGTGGATCCTTTGTCTGATTCTCCCCTGTTACTTGCCCTGTGACCAATTGTGAGTCACTCTTTGCCAAGAGGCTTTGAGCGCCCATTTCTTTAGCCAAAAGCATCCCAGCAATCAGCGCCTCAT
The DNA here is from genome assembly GCF_000499845.2 of Phaseolus vulgaris. NCBI lineage: Eukaryota > Viridiplantae > Streptophyta > Magnoliopsida > Fabales > Fabaceae > Phaseolus > Phaseolus vulgaris. The sequence goes on from NC_023755.2 coordinate 26,711,048, forward strand.
ACTCCGCTTGGTTATTGCTTGCCTTGAATGCGAAGCGTAAGGCTTGTTTGATCAACACTCCGTTAGGTCCTTCCAAGATTATTCCAGTGCCACTCCCCAAGTGGTTGGAGGACCCATCTGTTGAGAGCATCCACTGTGACCCCAACTCCACCTCTTGAGGGTCTCCTCCTGGTGAGAGCTCTGCCACGAAATCTGCATAGACTTGCCCCTTGATGGATCCCTTGGGTTCATATTGGATATCAAACTCTGACAGCTCCACCGCCTAGCGAACCATCCTTCCCGCTACATCTGGCTTCTGAAGTACTTTCTGGATGGGGAGGTTCGTCATCACCACCACTGTGAAACTGTGGAAATAATGGCAAAGCCTTTTGGCTGAGAACACCACTGCTAATGTCGCCTTCTCCAATGACTGGTACCTCAATTCTGGGCCTTGCAAGGCTTTGCTTACGAAGTAGATGAGCCTTTGCACTTGGTCTTGCTCCTGGACCAACACTGAGCTGATGGCCCACTCCGTTACTGCAAAGTACAATCGGAGGGGGACGTCTACCCAAGGCTTGCAAAGCACAGGCGACGTCGCCAGGTATTCCTTCAACTTGAGGAATGCTGCTTCACACTCATCTGTCCACGTGAAACGGCTATTCCTCTTCAGACACTGGAAGTAGGGGTGACCCTTCTCCCCTCCTGCAGACACAAATCTTGACAAAGCTGTCATCCTCCCAGCCAATTGCTGAACTTCTTTAATTGATAGCTGCACACTTATTAGGGTTCGCCTCTATCCCCCTCTCAGTGAGCATAAATCCCAAGAACTTCCCTGCCTCCACGCCAAAAACGCACTTTTCTAGGTTTAATTTGAGGCGGTACTTTGATATGGTAGCAAACAGCTCTTCCAGATCTGCTGCGAGCTGCCCTCTTTCCTGTGAAGTCACTACCATGTCATCTACATAGGCCTGGACGTTTCTTCCCAGCATAGGTGCGAGGACCTTGTCCATTAGCCTTTGGTAGGTGGCGCCTGCATTCTTCAACCCAAATGGCATCACCTTATAACAGTAGCTGCATGTCTCCGTCATGAACGTCGTTTTACTCTCATCCCTTGGATGCATCTTGATCTGATTGTAACCCGAGAATGCATCCAAAAAACTCAACATCTTGCAGCCCGAGGCGCTATCCACCAACGCGTCGATGTTGGGCAGCGGATACGAATCTTTTGGGCACGCCTTGTTCAAATCTGTGAAGTCGACGCACATCCTCCACTTCCCATTCGCCTTCTTCACTAGAACTACGTTGGCCAACCACTCAGGGTATTGTATCTCCCTGATGTGTCCGACACTTAACAGTTTCTGCGTCTCTTCCTTTACGACGAGGCATCGTTCTTCGTTGAACTTCCTCCTTCTCTGTTGCACAGGGCGAACCTTGGCGTCCATGGTAAGATGGTGGCACAAAAAATCTAGGTTGATGCCTGGCGTGTCCGCCGCAGTCCACGCGAATGCATCTAGGTGGCGCGAGATCACTGCGGCTACTTCTTCTTGTTCTCCCTGGCTCAACAAGCGTCCTAATTTGAACACCTTACCCCCTATCTGCCTTTCCACCACGTTGTCTACTGGTTGGGGTTGCTCACCCTGCACACTCTCTGCACGAGACTCACTCCTGTTGTCCCTTTCTATAAGCGTCGCCCTATCGAATGCATCGGGCATCTCCTCTTCCGACGCTTCTTTCGTGGGCAAGGCCTCTAGGTATACTTCTTCCATCGGCGAGGCGTCACCGTAACTTTCTACTGCGTGCACAACCTCTATAGGTGTCGTCCCTATGGGCGTGACCTCAACAGGTGTGGACTCTGCGGGCGTCGCCTCTTGCACTGGTTCTAATTTCATTTGCGAATCCGAAACGGGCGGTCGTTCAATCACCATGACCACGCCTCTCTTTGTCTTCAGGCTATTTTCATAGCATTTTCAGGCCTCTTCCTGATCCGACTTGATCACAATTACTTTGCCACTAAGATCTGGCAACTTCATCTTCATGTGGCGCGTGGAAGACACTGCCCTTAGCCTATTCAGCACTGGTCTGCCCAACAAGATGTTGTAGGCTGAATTGGGGTTTACCACCAAGTACCGAATGCTCTCAGTACGGGACGCCGCTTCGTCAGTGAACGTCGTCCTCAGCTCCAGGTAGCCACGTACCTCCACTGGGTTATCTGCAAATCCATACAAGCATCAGTATAGGATCTTAGCAGGTCAGGGGATAACTATAGCTTGTTGAAGGTCGACCGAAACATGACATCTGCAGAACTGCCCTGGTTGACGAGAACCCTGTGTACTTTTCTTCCCGTTGTGACTACTGAAATGACCACGTGGTCATTATCGTGTGGGATGACATCCCGCAGGTCAGCCCTTGTGAAAACGAGGTCTGACTCCCATGGGTCATCCGGAAACTCCTCAGCAACTGAACTCACTGACCTCACATATTTCTTACGCTGAGAGGCAGTGGGTCCTCCTTCGGAAAAGCCGCCAGAAATGGTGTGCACTTCTCCGTGAGTCGGTATTTCGTGCGCTTGACCCTCCTCTGGTATCGCCAGGGCTATGGTCGTTGTAGACCCAGCGAGATAATCTTTTAGGAAACCATTTTTCACAAGCTCATCCAACTGGTAACCCAACGCTAAGCAGTTGTTAATATGATGCCCGAACGCTTCGTGAAACTCGCACCACGACTCTTTGTGGGGTCCCAGCACCTTGTCAAACTTCACCGGTGGCCTCAACCTCTCAGCCATGTTGGGCACAACGATGAGGTCTTTAAGTTCCACCACGAAATTGTGTCTCAGGGGTCTATTTCCTTCTCTCCTTCCCTTTGCTCGACCCCTGGGTTGGGTCCTCCTTGCCTCGTAGGGGCGCTTCCTGTCTTGGTCCTTCCTCCCTGTTGCGGCCTCGTGGACCCTGGCTTGTGCGCGCATATGCGCTCTCGGGCGTGCAGGCGCGACAGTTGCGCGTTTCATCAGCAAAAGTCTTGGGGCGGTTGCAAATGATTGACTCGCAGAAAGGCCCAAGACACACCCCCTTTCTGAATGCATACACAATCATGGGCTCCTCCTTGGTGCCAACCTTCACCACATGCGCCCCAAAGCGGCTTATGTACTCCTTCAAAGTCTCACCTTGATAGTGCTTCACGTCAAACAGGTCGTACGAAACTGGGGGTGGAGCCCTGTTGGCTAGATACTGCTCTCTGAATAACTGTGACAGCTGTGTGAAGGACGTGATATGACCCTCTGGGAGGCTGACGAACCAGTCCATGACCATCCCAGTCAAGGTGCTCATGAAGAGCTTGCACCTTACGGCATCAGAGCCACCTACTAGCATCATTTGCGTGTGGAACGCAGTGAGATGCGCCTCAGGGTCTTCTATCCCTGTGAAGGTTACTTTGGGCCCCGTGAATGTGTTGGGGATCGTTGTTTCTAGGATCGCCTGTGAGAACGGCGTTGAGAATTTTCTCGGTGGGGTGACAGTCTCATGCTCGTCTACGTTGCGCCATCCGCGGTGCAGCTCCTCGTTGGTACGGTGGAGCTCATCGTTTCTCGCCTGAGATGTCGCGAGATCCGCTTGCATGCGCTCTTGCTCCGCTTTCGATGCTGCCATTGCTCCTTGCAATCCCTGCATCATACCCATGGTTGCTGCATGGTCATCTCTTCACTCTTAGCGCACATTGAACCTTGTCTCGTGGATCTCATCATCTGGGACATTTCCCAGTCGTCGTGCAACACCACAGGGTAAAGGAACTCGAACTCGAACTCGTACGAATGCGGTCGCACAACAATTCAACAAAAGCAATTGGCGAAAACTGCACCAATTCCTCAACGAACAATGGCCTTTGGTAAAAACTTGAGGGAAATGGGTTGGAAACTGCAACTGGAATTGGAAAACTGTGTGATGGGACTGATGTTTTATATCGGCCCCACGGTGGGCGTCAAATGTTCCCGCCGGTTGACCGGGACCGTCTTTGCGCTTGGCTTGTCCTTGCGAGCTAGGGCACCTTCGTTCTGCTCCGTCTGTGAGTACCTGAAAAGAAGTGGACAAAGGGGCGCCCTCGCAGCCGTTTGCACTCCGACGATCAAGTCAGCTAGCGAGAAACATCAAAGGTGACACACCTCCGTATCGGAACACCGTGAAGGGATGCTCTGAAGGTGGTCGAAAAATATTGAGTAGCTAATATTGTGTGCCCTAATTGTCTGTGCGCACAGTGGGTGCGCCGTGAAACAACTAGGGTTTGTGGCTCTGTGTAAACTGTGGGAATTAGGTCAAAACTCGGATCCCGTTTCAAACGGCTCAAGGCCCTTTTTAAACACCTCCCGCATTTAAAGCGCATTGAAAGCGTATAAAAATATTCCTTGAAACGTTCGAAACGTAAACTAAATTAACGCGTACCTTCGCGAACTTTCAGGAAAGCCTTGATGTTTCAGTGCTTATTGCCACGTGTCCTTCTGACTTGATCGCTACTCTACGTAGAGGGCCTCACAGCGCCGTAAAACAACTTAGGGTTATTTCATCGTGTGAGTCCTCTTTCTTCGAAGTGCATCTGGTGCAGGGGGTGACTTTCTGGGTGCCAACTCATGCGCCCCAGCCTCTAGTCATTCGCCATGTGAGCATATCTACCTTTCTCTCGTACCATGCACGTGGTTCTCCCCTGGGGGTGGCCCTCTCATGGGTCGTATCTATCCCATGGTCTCCCAGCGGTGGCATGGGTACTTCACGAGTTAGGTTACCCCCTACTGATACTAGAACTATGGCCCTGAAGCCACCTTCCTCTTCTCTTTATTACTGTTCTGAGGAGCTGAGGCCTCTCGCAGTGTCGCCCCTTCAACGGTCTTTTCCTACCCATGGGTATCGGGGGGCGGCACCGTCGATGCCTTTACCTTAACGACGCCTCATCTTGGCGACGCCTCACCTAGGCGATGCCTGCGTCTGGCGACTCCTCATCTTGGCGACGCCCCACCTTGGCGACGCCTCAAGCGGTCAATTCGTTGACTTTCTTCCTTGGGTCCCTTGAGGGACCCCACCATACGTTGACCTTTGACTTTGACTTTGACTTTGGTCAACACCCGGGGACGGGATGGTACAAGCAGCAGTGCGACACCTCCAAATCCTTCTCCTTCAATCTCTCATTTTTTGTTGGTGATTTAGAGTTCTCTTGACAAAGTTAAGTAAATTTCTTTGCTTTCGGATCTGCACATCCGTTTTTTTATGGATTTTTGTTTCCGTAAGTGTTTCCTTCCATTCCAGATTATAGAATCCGATAGAATTTTGGATCACAAAATACGTAAAATCTTGAATTTTTGCTTCCGGTAAAATTCCGGATTTGTGGTTCCAGGAAGATTCCAAAATTGTGGATCCAGGAAGGTTCTGAATTTGTGGATCCGGAAAGCTTCCGAATTTGTGGATCCGGATTTGTGTTTTTATGGTCATCCTTTCTTCAACATATAAAACTTCATCAAAAGATTTTTTCTATCTTCAAATATGATTTGCAATGAGCTTCTTTTTTTCTTCTTTTAATATTTTTTTTGGGTCTATAGTTTATTTATATTTGTTTAGTAGAAATGATACAATGCTTTTTTTTCTCTCTTTTGGTTTCAATAGAATTTTATATTTGTTATTTTTTGTTTGTATTGGTTCAACATCTTATTCATTAGTTTGTTAATTGGTTTAACTTGAATGGTGTAATTGAACAGTAATGGTGAAGACTAGGGGAGGAGGTTCACAAGGTGATCGACTACGTCCCACAGCCTCTGTTAGAAGAAGACATGTTAATGAAGATGAAAAACATGAAGAACATGGATAATGACTTCTCAATATCATCATCATCCCACAGATCAATCCCATCATGTAATTCTTGTTCAAATTCATCAATATTGTCCATGCTTCTACAAATAAAAAAATGAAACAAAATCATTGCATTTCGGATCCATGAATTCATAAGTCAAAAACATTATTCTGGATCCAACAATCCATAATTCAAAAAGACCATTCCGGATTCAGGAATCCATAACACAAAAAAACAATTCCGGATTCATAAATCCATAATGCAAGTGATGCATTTCGGATTCAAGAATTCATAACACAAAAAAATAATTCCGGATCCACAAATCCGTAATGCAATTTAGGCTTTTGGATTCAGCACTCCGGAAAACAACAATTTATGACCTTTTACCTTCCAGAACACCCCCTCATCCAGAAAACACAATTTAATCAATTCCGGATTCATGAATCCAGAATATATTACCAGATCCCAATATCTGGTAGCCCCTTTTGAAATTATAGATCAAGGTTAATGTTAGAATATTTAAAATTGTGGGGTGCAGGAAGAAAAAGCCTTATCCTTATCCCTATATCTAACCATATATGGATACCATATATTTATCTTGAATTAAAACTTCATGTAATGACTAGTGTTAAATAAGCTTATAATATTTGAACATTCTTTAAGCATAATTTAATTTGTATGAAATTAAATTAAATCATGAATCTAAATTTTATACCATACTAAAATTTATTTCAATTTTTTTTTTATAAAACTTGTTCCTGCCGGTTGACCGAGATCGTTTTTGCGCATGGCTTGTCCTCGCGAGCTAGGGCACCTTCGTCCTGCTCCGTCTGTGAGTACCTGAAAGAACTGAACAAAGGGGCGCCCTCGCGACCGTTTGCACTCCGACGATCAAGTCAGCTAGCGAGAAACGCCAAAGTGACTGAAAACTGTATGATAATCTCAATGACTAAAACTGTGTGGCTAAACTGTGTTGCCCTAATTGCCTTGTGCTCCCTGCTGGATGTTGCGAAGACAACTAGGGTTTTTGCTATGCTATGTGTGACTTATGAGAATTAGGTTAAAACTCGTGTAGCTGTGAAAAAAACGTACCTTACTAGGGCTCTTCGTGCCCTTTATATAGGTGAAAACTAGGGTTTACCTTTGCGTTGCTGCTCTTACTAGGGTTCCTTGGAGAAGGTCCTTGTGCCGCTATTCCTAGGATCTGAGCGTATCTGGCACATGGACTTCCCTTATCTGAAGTGCAATGAATAACCTTGTGGCCGCTTGGGTTCTAACTTGAGCGTCGTATCTCTCGCGCCATCATACTTCATGGGTGCCCTAATTAATCACGTGTCATGCATGCAGTCTTCCTTGGAGATCTTTAATGAGCATGTGGAAATTGTCACGTGCCCCTTTGACTTGATCGTTTATTCTGTGAGGAGGGTCCCACAATGTTGCCACCCAACTTAGGGTTATTCTATCGTGTGGGCCCTCTTCTCTGCGAAATTCTTCTGTCACGCGGGTTAACTCTTCGGGCGATGTCTTACTTGGGCGACGTTTTGCTTAGGCGATGTCCTTTTCTTGGGCGATGACTCATCTTGGCGGTGACGCATCTCGGCGACTATGTTGCTTCTACATACGGCGACTATGTCGACTTTTTGACCACCTACCTATCTCTTGTCCAAGTCATCACACCCGATGACCTGGTCGGTACACAAGCCCCCCAGTCTTGAGCTGTTATCTTGTTCTCATCGAAAAGACTAAGGCCTCGCCCCTGTCGCCCTCGCGGCGTTTTGACGACGTGTCGCTCTCCGACCGGTTGATGTGACCTTTCTGCATCGCCGGCGCGACGTACCCTCAAGGACTCTGACGACGTGATATTCTCTGATCCAAAAAGGTGACACTTCAGTCCGCACCTCCATCTCGTGACACGTGGCCCAATCGTAAGGCGCTCGCTTTAACGTCCTTTACTGTTTCAACTGTAATGCTCAAGGACTCTGACGACGTGATATTCTCTGATCCAAAAAGGTGACACTTCAGTCCACACCTCCATCTCGTGACACGTGGCCCAATCGTAAGGCGCTCGCTTTAACGTCCTTTACTGTTTCAACTGTAACGCTCGAATCTTTAAAAACCTCGTACCTTAACTTACTGACTTGACCTCTTTCGCATCTTTCTTGCACCATTCATCTTCTTCTCAAGAACCCCTTGTTCCACGTTCTTTCCTTGCAAAACTTCCCTTCTACTCCGCTGCTGGAGCTTTCCTCCTTGGCCTCCAGTTTCTTTGCTGACAGTTGCATACTAAAATGTCTACCAACCCTTCTTTCTCCAGAGTCGGTCACAAGGATCTTTACCCATGGGCATCGAGTGAACTTCTTGACGAATGCTCTTGCTTGCTCTCCACCAGGGCCCTGAGGGAACACGTGGGGGAAGAGTGTTCCTATGATCGTCGTGCCTTCGCAAAGAGGCACGATGACGACATCGTCGTGCTCCCTTGCACCTTAAGGGAGCCGGTATGCGGGGATGAGCGATCCAACAACGGAGTCCCCTTTTTCTATTTTTACCAGGTGGTCTTCAAACGCGTCGGCGTGCGCCTCCCTTTCTCTAGGTTCGAGAGAGAGCTGCTGACAGAGATGAACACTGCCCCAGCCCAACTGTATCCTAACAGTTGGGCCTTCGTTAAGGCCTTTGACATTCTGCTTGGCTTTTTTGGATGCGCACCCTCTGTGGACATCTTTCTTCACGTCTTTGAGGTGAAGAGGCAGAGAAACAACCTTTGGGTGACTCTCAGCAACGTCCCTGGTAGGATTCTTTTGACCCCTTTCCAGCAAGCCTTCACAGGGTGGAAAGGCAGGTTCTTCAAGGTGTGTTGTTCCAACCTGGTGCCCTCCGCTCTGGACGGCTTTCCTTTGTATTGGACAAAGGACGCCAGAGCCTTAAAATCTAAGCCCCTTACGAAGCTGTCTTCAAGGGATCAGGAAGCTTGCAAGATCCTGGCGGGTGTTGGAGGTTTTGACGCGGCTGCTCTAATAAGCTTGGAGTATAATGCCGAGCTTCTGGAAAAATATATATGTGCGTGAGGCTTTCCTTATGACCCTCCTACTTTCTGTTTTTGTTGGATTTCTTGTATGATTTTGCTTGGAAGTACTTTGTTTCACATCTGTCTCTTACTGTACTTTACTCCTTTTTTACGTAGGTTCGAAGATAAACGATCATTAGAGGGCGCTGCTGACTCAGGCTTTGAGGTTCGGAGACGGGGCTTCTTCGTTGCATTGCTCAAACTTTGGGGGCCACTAATGAGTGATATGTTCTCGCTTCCTGTGCAGACATTAGGATGTGTATAGGATTATATTTTTATCTTGCAACCGTTATAAACTCCGTTTGTACCTCTAACGCTGGCTTTACGTTGAATGCTATTCCACTTATTTTTGCATGCTTGCGTTCTTTGCCATGCTGCGCGCGCTACTCCCGTTATCCCCTTCGTTGTGCTTGGCGTGAATTCCTTAAATAACTTTTGCTTGTTTCCCCATTCCTTAAACACCCTGCTTCTGATTATTTTACTTATGGCTCTGCTCGGCCTTCATTTTTGTGAGGGATGCCCGCTCGTTTGAGCTTTCTTATTTGAACCTTCGGCATTTTCGCCCCGAGCTTATTGGGACAGTTGGTGATGTGCTGCTTGTAGCGATGCCAGACCGCCTGGTCTTCCATTTGGCGATGACACTGCCGGCGGTCGCACATGTTGCAGACCGCCCCCTGCACGACCGACGACTGTGCGCACTTCTCGATCACGTCATCGCCCTTGATGACCCGACTGGTACTCGGGCTGCGATTCCTTTGGCGAAGAGGATAAGTTAAACTCCGGCGATCTACGTGGACTCATCAACTGACACGTGGAATCATCGATGGTCATTATTTCATGGCGTTTGCGCTCCTCGCAACATTCGAAACTCTAAAACTTCTCGCGCCACTCCACTGTTCCATTATCTTTCTTCTTCGCTCTCAAACTTTCGATACGCTCTGGTGAACGCTTTGACTCCCCAATCACCATTTCCCTGCGCGCTCCTTCGATCATCAAAAGGTAACCCTTTTATCAATCTCGCTAGTGCTCACCGCATTTTAATCGGCTTGCATCATCCATTCACTGCTTGGAGCATACGTTGTGGGCTGCTTGTTCTCTGTTTTGCTTTTCCCTGCGTTTTAGGTTTTTTCTTTCCTCTCTGCGACCCCCTTTGTTCATGCTGTTTTCCTTTTCCGTCTTTCAATCGAGTCATTCTGTTTATCAACCCTCCACTTTTCCCTTTTTCATTCTCTTGTCGTCTTCTCTGCAGTTTCTCGATGGCTCGTACGGGGGCCACATCAAACAGCCTTGCCCCCTCTCGAAACGCTCCTCCAAAGTTACGCAAACAACCTTCTTCAGGAACTCCCTCTACGTCTCGTAACCCACCCAGGGATCCCGCCGTCCTTTCAAACCGGGCTCAGAGGCCTGCGCCCTCTCAACCTAACCCACTGCAATCCCCCCCCTCCCCCACAAACCAATGCTACTGTACGGCCCATTCCTGTCTACAAACTGTTATACCCATGGGCTCCTCCAGGCTTGCTGAACGAGACTTCCTCGATCAATACTGAGGCTGATATTCATCGTTTGAGAGAGAAGACCCACCTTACTTTTCATAAGGAACATGACGACAAGGTGGCCATTCGTCCTTGTCTTCCTGGGGAACCTGTTTGTACTGACAATGATGGCAACGACGGCCAGCCTTCCTGCTTCATCTATGCAACCGTATTTAAGAAGGTTAAGCTCAGGTTCCCTTTCACTCGCTTTGAGAGAGAGCTCCTGACCGAGCTTGATATTGCCCCTGCTCAGCTGCATCCCAACGGCTGGGCGTTCGTCAGGGCATACCAAATTGTCTGTGCACACCTAGGCCATCCAGCCTCCGTAGATGTGTTCTTATTTCTGTTCGAGGCTAAAAACCTAGGGGATCGCCTGTGGGTAAGCCTCAATGGGATTGCTGGGAGATCCATCCTCTCAATCTTCCAGCAATCTTATAAGGACTGGAAGGCTAAGTTTGTCCGTGTTCGCTACAATGATCAGGATCCCACGCTTCTTGATGGGTTCCCCTTGTACTAGGTTAACAAGGGAAAGAAGGACTCTAAGGATAATTTTCGGAAAGCTAGGAGTCCAGAGAAAATGGGGGAACTTGACAGAGACCTGTGCAACTTCTGGAAAGAAGTTGCCTCTACCAATACCATCTTGGCTACCCCCTCAATCATCAAGTTCGAATTCTATGAGGATCAACTAGACTTTTACATAGGTCTGCCCTTCTACTCTGTCTAGATTTCTCTTCCTGCGTTAAGTCCGCTTTACTCTTTATCAAACTTATTTGCGTTACACTGTCCTGCGTTTGTTCTTGGCTGCTTGATCCCTGTATTACCGGTTACCTGCAACTGGATTGATTTGCAACATTGATCACTTTTGTGCAGATACAATGCTGGAAAAAGATCATATGGCTAGGCTACGCTCCTTAACCAAGCGTCACAATCTCACAGCGGGTTCTCAGACTGTCCCGAATTCTGTCGCAGAAGCTGTCGTTGCTCGGGGCGAGCTCCCTTCAGCGGGCTCACCTTCCCTCGTCGCCCTTCCTGCCCCTGCGAGAAAAAAACTGCCACCAAAGAGGGCCAAGAGGAAGATTCCCACAGTGGTGTCGGATGAAGAGGAGGACGAGAGTACCGAAGATGGGCTTGTCTGTAAAAGGAGCAGGGCGACCACCATTGAGCCGCCAGCAATCGAAAGTGCAGGCCCAGATTACGCAGAGAATCCCCCCAGCGCCTCCACACCTTTTGAGAGCGCTGGGGATACTCTGTCGTCAAATACCTCAGCTACTGGAGGCGTTCCGAATCAAACTGTGGATGTTCAGTTGTTCCCCCAACTTGTAGTGGAGCCAAACGTATCGCGGCCGCATCCTGACGCTTCCCTGGTCGTCAAAACTTATGAGGGTGGTGGCGAGAACCAACCCTCAACCCCTCTCCCAATCCCTGCTCTTCTAACCCCTGTCGAGGAGGTCTTGAAAGCCCACGCCGCTTACCTTAGCGCTATAACTACTGAGTGCGTAGAGAAGCGTCTTTACCAGATGATGGGCGAGGCTCTGAGGGACTCCTTGAACCAGTATGAATCTGAAGCCGGTGCTGCGAAGGACCAAGTCCAACAACTTAAGCGTGACATTACGATGCGGGGATTGGAGTTTTCGCGGTTAGAGAACACTCTGAAAGACGAGCTGCGGAACGAACGCAAAAATAGCACTGAGCTACAAAAAAAGCTCAACGACAAACTCTTAGAGGTCACTGAACTTGAAAGCAGGCTCGTGCCTCAGCGGGAAAAGATAGCGGACCTGGAGGAGACCCTCAAGGCTAAAAAGGCCTACGTGGATGAGCTCGAAGCCAAGTCAATTGAGAGGGAGGATCTGCTGGGCAAAATCGAAGCCGACAAGGACCGAAAGGCCAAGGAACTGAGCGAGAAAGATAAGGAGCTGAACGAGTCTGCAGCAAAGCTTGCCCAGGCGCTTGAGGAGAACGAAAAGCTGAAGAAACAAATTGAAGAACTCGACCTCAGCGCTGCAAACGTTCTGACTTCCGGGTTTGGCGCGGCCTTGGAGCAGTTCGCTTGTGCTTATCCCGACTTGGACCTCTCTCAGTTCTCGATTTTCCATGAAGTGGTAGACGGCAAAATTGTACCTTCAGATTAACATTTCCATTTTCCGTTTTGTTTTGAAACATCATAAAAGACTCATATATTCGACTTTGGTTTGTGTGTAATGAATCTATTTGTAACGACTTTCTCTTTATTCAAACTACTTTAACATATGCGCATGATCTCGCCCTTATCCGTCGTGTAATCATCTGATCTGATATAACCGACTAACTCTCGCTTAAAGAAATCGACTCAGCGCCGACGGGTGCTTAGCTCTATGGGCGTGGGTTATTCTTAGTGTCTGAAATCTTGCTCGCCTGATCCGCTGAATGACATGTGTACTTCCAGGTTACCGCCTAATTCTTTGCTGGCCTGGTTCTGTACCAGGAACTTCCAAACTTGTCTCAATTTACTTGAGCGAAGGGGTTGTAATCTGTTCTCTCCTGAACTCACTCGAGGGTGAGGATGCCTTTCTCTGGTGCCTTCACCTTGCCCAGGGGTTACATCTTTCCTTCCCCTGGATGCACCGAGGACTTGCAATCTATTCTGTGGCCTCAACATCGCTCGAGGGCAAGGGGGACTTAGCTGACAACTATTAACTGACCTTAGCTTCGCTCGAGGGCGAGGGGGATTTATCTGATAACTATTTAACTGACCTCAGCTTCGCTCGAGGGCGAGGAGGATTTATCTTATGACTATTTAACTGACCTCAGCTTCGCTCGAGGGCGGGGAGGATTTATCTTATGACTATTTAACTGACCTCAGCTTCGCTCGAGGGCGAGGAGGATTTATCTTATGACTATTTAACTGACCTCAGCTTCGCTCGAGGGCGATGAGGATTTATCTTATGACTATTTAACTGACCTCAGCTTCGCTTGAGGGCGAGGAGGATTTATCTTATGCTTTACCTCTGATCGCTAACTGGTGATGAGGGCTTATCTTATCTTTTACCTCCGATCGCTAACTGGCGATGAGGGCTTAGAACTTAACTTGTGCCTCCAATCGCCGAGTGGCGATGAAGACTTAGAACTTAACTTGTGCCTCCGATCGCCAACTAGCGATGAGGACTTGAAAAAAATTTTAACTTTCAATTTTGCACTAAACTATGTAGGGGCGACAAGGGCTCTCTTCAAAAACTTAAAAAGATAGGCGTGCGCATTTAAGTAACTTGGGAACTTTGATAAATTTCGAAACCTTCTTTATTGGGTGGCCTCATTAAAAAACTCTCTTCGGGGAAAAAGAGTGCCCCCTTGAAAATGTTTTAACTGTAATAAAACTTGAGATAGGTGGCGTTCCAAGTGCAGGGAATCGCCCCTCCTTCCAGTGTCTCTAGGCGGTAAGCTCCGTTTTCGAGCGCTTCGGTTATTCTGAATGGTCCCGTCCACTTGGGCGACAGCTTATTCTGCATCTCGTATTGGTGGGCCTTCCTTATCACCAGGTCGCCATCTCTGAATCGCCTTGATTTCATCCGGGAGTTGTACTTACGTTCCACTCTTCTTTTTACTACTTCGGCTTTTACCCTTGCCTCCTCCCTGACTTCATCCAGCAAATCCAAATTCATTCTCCTTTCGGCGTTCGAGTCTTCGGCTACGAAGTTCTGGAATCTTGGCGAGCTTTCCTGGATTTCGATTGGGATCATCGCGTCGCACCCATATACCAAGCTAAACGGGGTTTTGTGGGTTCCCGATTGTTCGGTAGTATGATATGCCCATACTATGCGAGGGACTTCCTCAGCCCAAGACCCCTTGGCTTTCTCCAACCTCCTCTTCAGTCCTCTCAGCAAAACCCGATTGGCCGACTCCACTTGCCCATTCGTCTGTGGGTGCTCCACAAAAGCAAACACCTGTTACGTCCCAATATCCTCGGACAGTTTCTTCAATAAGTGACTTGCAAATTGGGTCCCATTATCTGATACCAAACGCTTTGGTACACCAAAACGACACACGATGTTCTTCCATACGAAATTCTGAATCTTGTGTGCGGTAATCTGGGCTACTGGTTCCGCTTCAATCCATTTCGTGAAGTACTCGATTGCTACGACTAAGTACTTCATTTTCCTGATTGCCAACGGAAAGGGCCCCAGAATATCGATTCCCCACATATGAAATGGCCAGGGGCTGTAGATTGACTTTAGCTCTTCTGGGGGCGCCTTGTGCCAATCAGCGTGTTGCTGACACTGTTAGCAACGTTGTGCGTATTCCTTGCAATCTTCCCTCATGGTTGGCCAATAATAGCCCGCGCGGAGAGTTCTCGTTGCCAGGGCTCGCCCTCCGATGTGGCTTCCGCAGATTCCCTCGCGGAGTTCAGTCATAATTCTTACGCACTTCTCTCCATGCACACATACTAATAAGGGGTGTGTAAATCCGAACCTATACAGCTCCCCATCGATCAAGGTGAACTTGTTGGAGCTTTTCTTTATCTTTCTGGCCTTTGTTGGATCTACTGGGAGGACGCCGTCTGCTATGTACCGTTGGTATGGTGTTATCCATGTATATGGTTGGTAAACGGCGCAAACTCGCGTTGCCTTCGCTTCCTCCACTGGGTGCGCCCTAACTCTCGGCGTTCTCAAGGTTTCCTGAGTTAACGATCGATGGCTCCTTGTTATCCCTTCTGTTGACTTGCAAACTTGAAGAACCTGGTGGTCTGCTGCGAACGCCCGAGGTGTCTTTAGAGTTTCTTGTATAACAGTCCTCTGTCGGCCCCCCTTGCCTGAACTAGCGAGCTTGGCAAGCAAGTCAGCTCGGGCATTCTGTTCCTTTGGTACATGCACCACTTCGAACAAAGCAAAAGAACCTCTTAGCTCCTGTACATACTCTAGGTAAGCCGCCATTTGTGGATCCTTGGCCTGGAATTCGCCGGTCACCTGCCCGGTGATCAGCAAAGAGTCGCTTTTGGCCATCAGTGCCTTCGCCCCCATTTCCTTTGCCAACAGGATACCAGCAATCAATGCCTCATATTCCGCCTTGTTATTGCTGGCTTTGAAGGCAAACCTCAGAGATTGTTCTATTAACACCCCGTTGGGTCCTTCCAAAATGACTCCAGCCCCACTACCTAGCTGGTTGGACGACCCATCAACTGAGAGTACCCATCGACCATCACTTCCGGCATTATGCGTCGTCTCAGCGGACAGCTCGACCACAAAGTCGGCGAAGATTTTCCCTTTAATCGGTCCTCGGGGTTCGTACCTGACGTCGAACTCTGACAACTCCACCGCCCATTTTACCATCCTTCCAGCTACATCCGGTTTCTTTAGAACCTTTTGGATGGGCAAGTCAGTCATCACCCATACTTCGAAGCTCTGGAAGTAATGTCGTAGCCTCATCGCTGAAAATACGACTGCCAGCGCTGCTTTCTCTAAGGCTTGGTATCTCACTTCCGCACCTTGTAACACCTTACTGACAAAGTAGATAGGCTTCTGAACCTGATCTTGTTCTTGTACGAGCACCGCGCTCAACGCCCTTTCAGTAACGGCGAAGTATAACTTGAGGGCGTTCCCACTTGGGGTTTGCACAGGACCGGCGGGCTCGCCAAGTACTCCTTGAGTTTCACGAAAGCCTCTTCGCACTCTCTCGTCCAGACAAACCTGTTATTTCTTTTCAAACACTGGAAATACGGGTGGCCCCTGTCCCCACTGGCAGATACGAACCGCGACAGGGCGGTCATCTGGCCTGTAAGCTGTTGTACCTCCTTGACAGTGGCAGGGCTTCTCATTGCCAGGATGGCAGCACACTTATCAGGATTCGCCTCGATTCCTCTTTCGGTTAAGAGGAAACCCAATAATTTTCCCACTTCTACGCCGAAAATGCACTTCTCGTGGTTTAGCTTCAGCCTGTACTTGGCTATGGTAGCGAATAGTTCCTCTAGATCGGTGACATGTCGATTCTTTTCCGGGGATGTCACGACCATGTCATCGACATAAGCTTGTACGTTCCTCCCTAGCATGGGCGCGAGCACTTTATCCATTAGCCTCTGATATGTGGCTCCCGCGTTCTTCAGCCCAAAGGGCATCACCCTGTAACAATAGCACGACCTTTCCGTCATGAAGGCAGTTTTTTCCTCGTCCATGGGGTGCATCTTTATCTGGTTGTATCCCGAGAAGGCATCCAGGAAACTTAACAGTTTGCACCCCGCTGCATTGTCTACCAGGGCGTCTATGCTGGGCAAAGGGTAGGAATCCTTTGGACACGCCTTATTCAGATCTGTGAAATCGACGCAAACTCGCCATCTCCCGTTGCTCTTCATTACCAACACAGCATTAGCAAGCCATTCCGGATACTGCACTTCCTTGATGTGGCCTGCGGATAGGAGTTTCTGTGCTTCCTCCCTAATCGCCTGCCTTCTTTCTTCGTTGAACTTCCTCCTTCTTTGACGGACTGGCTTGACCTGGGGGTCCATTGCCAACCGATGGGACAAGAGGTCGGGATCAATCCCCGGCATGTCTGAGGCGAACCACGCAAACGTATCCAGATGTCTACCTATTACCTTGGCGATCTGATCCCGCGTTTCGTCATCTAGGGTTTTTCCCAGCTTGAATGTCTTTCCGCCGATCTCCTTCTCGACCCACTCATTGACCGGCTGGGGCCTCCTTTCACTGGCGATGACCGCCTTTGCGATTCCTGACTCCCTGGTGGTCTCCAGGCGGTCGCCTTCCTCCTCTGCGATGCTCGCCACATCTGGCATCGCCGCATCCCCCTCGGCGATTACTTGGAGTGTTGTGCCTACTCGCCGGCCCTCCTGGCTGGGACCTGCGCCAGGGGGTGGCGTTGTGCTTACATGTCATACTGATCGCCTATTTCTGAGGCTGTTTTCATAGCACTTCTTTGCCTCCTTTTGATCAGAGCGGATGGTGACGACTACCCCTTCCATCGAAGGTAGTTTGACCTTCATAGGCCTAGTGGAGGGCACAGCTCCTATCCTGTTGAGCGTTGGCCTTCCTAACAGGACGTTGTACGCTGAGGGGGCATTCACGACCAGGTACCTGATCTTCTCTGTTCACGACACCACCCCATCTGTGAATGTCGTTCTTAAATCGATGTACCCCCTGACCTCCACTTGGTCACCAGCAAAGCCGTATAGGCAGCCCCCATACGGCTTCAGATGGTCTGGGGACAACTGTAATTTTTCGAAAGTTGGCCAGAACATCACATCTGCCGAGCTCCCTTGATCGACCAATGCTCGATGAACCATCCTTCCCGCCGTGACGGGTGAGATCACGATGGGATCGTTGTCGTGGGGCACAACATCCCTGAGGTCTTCTTTGGTGAACGTGATGTCCACATCGAGCGAATGATCCTCGAAAGCCTCCACTGACATTATGGACCTAGCATACTTCTTGCGTTGTGATGCGGTACATCCGCCGCCCGAGAACCCACCTGCTATGGTGTGGACCTCACCGTGGATGGGCACCTCGTGCTGCTGCCCCTCGCCGCTCGCCGGTTGCGGAACTGGCGATTGTCCTGTCTGCTTCTCCGCCAAGTAGTCCTTCAGGAAGCCATTCTTCACGAGTTCGTCTAATTGGTGACCCAACGCTAAACAATTGTTAATGTGATGCCCAAATGCTTCGTGGAACTCGCACCACAATTCCTTGTGGGGTCCCAGCATCTTGTCAGACTTCGCCGGTGGCCTCAACCTGTTGGCTATGTTTGGCACCGCGATCAGATCTTTGAGTTCCATCACGAAGTTGTGTCTCGGTGGCCTGTTCCATTCTCTTCTTTCCTCTGCTCGACCCCTAGACTGGGTCCTCCTTGGCTCGTAGGCGCGCTTCCTGTCTAAGTGTTTTCTCTCCGTGGCGGCTTGGTGAACCCTAACAGGTTGCGTACGTATTTGTGCCTTGGGTCGTGCGGGTGCAGTGGTCGTGCGCTTCTCGTACGCCTCATCTTCTGAGGCAATGTGCTCTACTGCTCGTCGCCTTATTTTAGCGAAAGTTTTTGGGCGACTGCAATTGAGCGTTTTACTAAAAGATCCGGGACGTACCCCCTTCCTGAATGCATACACGATCATGGGTTCTTCCGTAGTGGCTACTTTCACCACTTGTGCCCCAAAACGGCTTATGTACTCCTTTAGGGTTTCGCCTTGGAACTGCTTGACATCGAAAAGATTATATGAGACTGGGGCGGGAGTTCTGTTGGCTAGATACTGCTCTCTGAATAGTTGTGAAAGTTGGGCTTAGGACGTGACGTGGCCCTCTGGGAGGCTGATGAACCAATCCATAGCCATCCCCGTTAAGATGCTCATGAAAAGCTTGCACCTCACGGCGTCTGAACCACCTACCAGCAACATCTGTGTGTGGAACGCCGTGAGGTGTGCCTCGAGATCCTCTACCCTTGTGAAGGTCGCTTTGGGTCCCGTGAACGTGTTGAGAATCGCTGTCTCCAGAATTGCCTGTGAAAACGGTGTTGTGAATTCCCGGGGTGGGGATGCAGCCTTAGGCTCGTCTCTGCCACGCCATCCACGGCGTAATTCTTCATTGGCGTGGTGGAGCTCGTCATTTCTTGCTTGAGAGGCTGCAGATCCGCCTGCATGCGCTCCTGCTCCACCTTTGAGGCTGCCATTGCGTCCTGCATGCGCTCCTGCTCCACCTTTGAGGCTGCCACTGCGTCCTGCAACCCCTGCACCATACCCATGAGTTGTTGCAGGGTCATCTCTTCACTCCTGGCGCGTGTTGGTCGGGTGGTCATGGCTCTCTGGAGATCCTCTCGATTTATCTGGGTTTTGAAAACGGGAATTGAAAACTTGTGTGGTGGAACCGATGTTTATATCGGCCCCACGGTGGGCGCCAGATGTTCCTGCCGGTTGACCAGGATCGTCTTTGCACGTGGCTTGTCCTCGCGAGCTAGGGAACCTTCGTCCTGCTCCGTCTGTGAGTACTGAAAGAACTGAACAAAGGGGCGCCCTCGCGGCCGTTTGCACTCCGACGATCAAGTCAGCTAGCGAGAAACACCAAAGTGACTGAAAACTGTATGATAATCTCAATGACTGAAACTGTGTGGCTAAACTGTGTTGCCCTAATTGCCTTGTGCTCCCTGCGGGGTGTTGCGAAGACAACTAGGGTTTTTGCTATGTGTGACTTATGAGAATTAGGTTAAAACTCGTGTAGCTGTGAAAAAAACGTACCTTACTAGGGCTCTTTGTGCCCTTTATATAGGTGAAAACTAGGGTTTACCTTTGCGTTGCTGCTCTTATCTAGGGTTTCTTGGAGAAGGTCCTTACGCCGCTATTCCTAGGATCTGAGCGTATCTGGCACATGGACTTCCCTTATTTGGAGTGAAATGAATAACCTTGTGGCCGCTTGGGTTCTAACTTGAGCGTCGTATCTCTCGGCCATCATACTTCATGGGTGCCCTAATTAATCACGTGTCATGCATGCAGTCTTCCTTGGAGATCTTTAATGAGCATGTGGGCATTGTCACGTGCCCCTCTGACTTGATCGTTTATTCTCTGAGGAGGGTCCCACAGTGCCGCCACCCAACTTAGGGTTATTCTATCGTGTGGGCCCTCTTCTCTGCGAAATGCTTCTGTCACGCGGGTTGACTCTTTGGGCGATGTCTTACAAGAGTACTCCCTATAACATTCTAAGCAAAATGTTACATATGATATATGAAGTTTAAACCTATTATGAAAAAAGTCTAACAAAAGGCTATAATGCATATTGCTATACCAAACAAACTCAAGTCTATTAACCAAACCCATAGAGCAAGTTTATTAACAAAATGGTTACTCAGTCTAAAAATATGTGAAATTTTAAACTCAATATTTTTACAAAAACACAAACATGTATTCCATATGCCACAAATAGATTAAGGAACAAGCTGCCCAAAAAGAAAAAACAAGGAAAACTTAGGTAGAATCACTCTCTAACCACAATCCTCTATAACCAGCCACTTTAGCATGCTCAATAGACATTATATCTCTCATAAAATCACCATAAAGGGAAGATTGTACCTTCATCTGAATTGCTTGTTTGCTTGGAGTTTTTGGAGGAATTGGCGGAAGCTTGGTGTAGGAAGTGGATCAACGATGGCTCCAATGGAGCTATGGATTCCTTCTAGGTGCATGAAGAGTAGGGAGAGTGATTGGTTGGGTCATATCACTTGAAAAGATGAAGAAAAAGACCAAAGGTGAGTGAATAAATTATCAACTTGGCAACATAACACTCAATATTGATCTTATTAATTTGTGAGTCAAACACCTCAATTTATATGAGAGAGGGTTGAACATTTTGGAGCCAAAATTTGAAAATTCAAAATAAAAACCATGTGGACTCATGTTCCTCTCCACTCCTAGGCTACCATGTGGACATCCATGTACTCCATACCAAGGTAATTTTCGTCCTCTAATATACCTTAGACGTTTTAAGGTTACATAGGGCTTAAAGAAGCCCAATTGTTATCCTAACTAGTCATTTTTTACCCTAACTAGACCTATTTTACTATTGGCCCAAATACAAACCCAAAAACCTATTCTACTTGGCCCAAATATTTGGTCCAATTATTTTATGCTACTAGGCCCAATACATGGCCCATGAAATCCTAAACAACTTTATACAATTTATTTAAGCTAAAGCTTGGCCCAAAAAATTACGTTGACTAGTCTGCTGAAACTCGGTCTTCTTGGGTTCTTCTGACCAAATCTTTAGTTTATGTTTTGATGAGTTGGAGGTCTTCTTGGATATGTTTGTACATTTCTTCATCCTAGAGTTATCCTCTTGATTTAGCCTCTATAAATAAACAAAAGCCCAATTAGACACATTTGCAAATAAATTCATAAACAGACTCTAGATCTTCATCCTCTTTATTATGTGGTTGTGTCTGTCTAGGGGCTTTGTCATTACCTTATGTTCCTACTTATAATTTTTTTAAGTATAAATTTGTTTGAAGTCATTTAAATGCTGCTAGAGTAATTGCTTCTTTTTTTTTTGGTTTAGGAAAATGCTCCAACGGTAATCTCACTAAACCTTGTAAAAATTTCCGTGCATTAGTGTGATAATGTGTCAGTGAGCTCTCATTGTTCATTGCACTATTATAGTAGGACTCAAATAACATTATATTTGCTTTTCTTCTTGCTATCTTTATAGTTTTCTTCCTTTCTTATTTTCCTTGCTTACATTTGCTTTTCTTCTTTCAATTAGACCTTTATTTGGCTTTAAGATCATTCACATCCATACATATCTTTTCCTTTTTTCCAAAATTGTTTTGAAGTTTTCTTCTAGAAACTTTTGTGAGATATCTTAGGTAAGCTCTAGCTAAGAAAGCTTTAATACTTAAGAAGTCCTTTACTAAACTTCACCCAAAAAAAATGTTTAAACAAATTCTCTTACTTTGAATTTTTTTCTGGGACTCACTCTTGTTGATTTCTCTTTCAAACATTTGTGAAAATTTTTACATTCAACCATGAGTAAACATCTCAACAGTCCAGTGTGCATGGAAATTTAAATAATCAACCTTCCATGGATATCACTTAACAACTTAAAATCCATAATCTGTAGTTTGCTTAAATAAGGAAACTTTTACATCAACTTGTGATAGACCGTGATCAAAAGCCTCATAGGTCTAGAAGTAGACATAGGGAGGGTTCTCATAGAACTACCAGTGTTCATCATCCTAGTCCTCTCCTTAGTCATGTTGATTATAGTAGCCACCATAATACTGACTATTACCAACACTCACCAAAATATCTTCATAGGACATTCACATAAGGTGACACTTTAAATCATATTTGAGGACAAATCCATTTGAAGGAAGGGAGCTTGATGGAGGACCCATCCAAGCTACCATACACAAGAATAAAAGACAGATGAATTGTTTGTATAAATACTAAAATGAACCTGTATAGGAATTGTATTTTTATTTCTTTAAAGTACTTTATAGATGAAACAAAGATACTCTAGAAACTCTAATTTGTCACACAAGTAAGGTCTTCTAGAGCACGTTAAAATAGTATATGATGACTTTTTACGACAAGTGCATCATGTTATATGAAGTAATAATGTGTCCCTAAGGACGGATATCGAACCCATAAGAAACAATTTAATAATCAAGTAAAATATTTGTTAAATAATTAATAGAATAATAAAAGTTTGTTGGGATTTGTTGGAATGGCAATGATTAACAAGAAAATAAAGCAAAGAGTTGTTGCTTCAATTGGAAAAATAGGGATTGAGTTTCATCTTTCTCACTCTTTTGTATTTAGATTAGCCTGATATATTATGTCCTTTGATTGATATTGATACTCGTATAAAATTCATTTATATCGATTCCTCACATATAAAATTCTTTAAGATGTATCGATTCCTCGCATATTTATAAAAACAACTCAATATTAAGATCAGACGTTGATAACAATTAACATTTCAATTCTATTCCTAGCACTCAAATACGTCAAGTATTATTTATTAGGTCAGAACCTCAAAAATACTTTCCAGTCATATTTAAGATTCTAGATCAAGAATTAGAAGCAAAACAATAATACCATCAATCAAGAACAAAATATTATGTTCAGAGATAACCTCAATACATGGGAGTTTGAACAGATTACTCCCAATCATAAATGGTAGAATTAGCTACACATCTTCTAACACCTTTTATTCTCCCAATTGGATTACAATTCACTCAATGGTGTTTTCCTCTCAATCATGCACACTAGGGTCGAGCCTCAAGCCTCCTATTTAACCTAATTTGCTAGGGTTAGGTGACTTCTAGTGTCGCACTAATGGGCTTGTTGATTAAAACATAAAATGGCCCAGTGGCTCTGCGTTTCTCGCTCAAGCAAGATATAGCTCGCTTGAGGGAGAAAGACGTCAATTTTTAACACTGCCACTGGAGCATTCTCGCTTGAGCGAGAATGGGCTCGCTTGAGCGAGTTGCTCTGTGGTTGAGTTTGGCTTTTGGTACTTTTATGCGTTCCTGTGCCTTCCAGCTTTCTCCTTGTAACTTATATTATTCCTTTTTAGTCCAGTCATCTCCATTCTTCCCTAGAAACCTGAAATTAACACCAAATTTAGGAAAAAAATGCTCTTATTCAAATAAAGATCATAAAACATGTAAAAATTCATAAATTAGGAATTATTTTAATGTAATTTAGCAATTAATACTCATAAGTGCCTATATTTTAATATGAAATATTACTGAAATTAGGCAATTATCAGTATACACGACTTCCTTAAGCCACCATACTCACTATAGTTAAGTCTACTTAAGTAGAGTTATGGCAGCTTAAGGAGCAAGCTACCTTTATCTATAAATACTTTAAATCACTCTCATGTACTTAGATTTGCATATATTGAATGAAGAGTTCAGAACTTGAATACTCATTCTCTCCCAAATCTCTCTTGCTAGTGAGCTTATTAGGCTTAGGGAAGGTTGGCCAAACCTTTTTCCCCTTCATTGCACCTTCAATCTCATGAAACCTAGCATCTTATATCCAATTCGGTGCACCTTCTTCAGTGTCATTTCATTGCCACTCCATTCATTCATCAACCACAAGTTTGGATTGCATCACAGTATCTAAATTTCTAACCATATTACCCAAGTTGAGGAGGAAACCATTGTAGTTACATTGGGGCAAAAGAGAATTTGGCATCGATAGTACCTTTTTTCCTCTTGACAAGAGGTTGTTGGGGGAACATACATGTTAAACATTTCAATGATACAATTATGGGCCAAGTAAGTCATTTAATGTCATCTATGTTTTCCATATTATAACAACTACATTTAACTTATAACTACATTTATTTCAAAAATGATATCTTGAAATAGAGAGAGGAGTTGAATTCCCATTATACTTACACTTATTTTAGTTAGGTTTATTAGTGTCTAAGTTCAAGAGGGGGGTTGGATTGAGCTTATAAAATTTCCGCAAAGAATACTATTTTCAGAAATCCTGATAGAAAAAAACAGATTGATTCAAAGTAAAACAAATTTATTTTTTCTGATTTCATGAGTACTTCCAAAACTTAAACAGATTGGTTTTAGAATCAGTGAATTTAATTTTTAATTTTACAATCTGAACACAAGCAGATTTACCAAGCAACAACAAAGATATTTTTATAAAGATCCTAATTTAGAAAAGCAAATCTCAAATCTTTGAAATTAGTTTTAAAAGAATATGGATCCTGAAAAATAAAATATTTAGTGACCGTCAATACTTGTGTTACCCAGTCAAGGATTTACAAATTTAGTGATTCTTAAGAAGACAAAGATTTTTCCAGACTCTTGAAGTACAAAATCTGCCCAGAAAAAAAAACAGATTCAATTTCAAATCAACAGATTCATTTTATCGCATATTATCAGTTTTCCAGATTTATGTGCAGAGATCAAGAAGAGAGAAAGGCACATACAGTTTATACTGGTTCACTCAACAAGAGCTACATCTAGTCCCACCTTATACCAAGGTGGATGCCACTAAACCAAAGCAATCTTTACAAATACTTCTTGGTTCTTGAACCCTCCAAGAACAAAGAACACAGTTCTCAAAAACCCTATTTCAGCAGCACCCACACTTCAAGAAACTCTATCAAGAAGTGCAATTAAAAACACCTTTAAAAAAATAGGAATGAAAACACCTAAATTGCAAGAGATCAAGAACATAATTCTCTCTGCACCACCACTGTGACAGAACCTGTTACCTCTAACCAAGAGTCACCAACACAAGAACACTTAAGCTTTTTGAGAAAAACATTTAAAAACTAAAAAGAATTTCAAAATTCGCACTGAAAGCTTTTTAATCTGTATTCAAACGTATGATTTATCATTTAGATATGAAATACACTTCTCCTTTTATAGCTTTCACATAAAAAAAAAATTCAAAAAACAGTTAAAAGTTGGTATATAAAAAAAAACAGATTGAAGTTTAAATGAACATATTGTTTTTTGAAAATAGACCTTTTTTTTCTACTTTGATTGTTGAGCTTCCAAGTGTTTGTAGTGTTTATTTCAAGACTATTTGTTTCGGCTTTGACCTTGTCTTCTCCTTAGAATGATGGCCTTTAATCCTCCAATTTCCAGCACCTAGCAAAGGGCTAAACCTTAACCAAATCAAGTTCCCATTCACATAAGCACCAAAGAAGAATTAAATTCCAGCACCCAAATTAGAGGTCAAAGAACAAAAGCAAGAAACAAATTTAATTGAATAAAACAGTACCACCAAAAGGATTTAGATTGTGACAACTAGAAAGAGAGTCAAGAAATTAAAGCAAACAAATAAAGGTACTCAATTAAAGGTTGGCACACAAAAGAATTCCTAAAGAAAAGCACTAGATTAGATGACCAAATAAAAAAAACAGCACCACTGGAAAATGTTGTGGGCCAGAAAACGTGTTTGTTCCCCGATTTATGCTGATCTGTATTTTTGGAATTTGGCTCTGAAATTTGTTATGCAAGATATTCAGGATCTTATCTAAAATCTGGCTTTGGATTCACTCAAAACGGATGCACCATTTTTTTTTAATAAATTTTGCAAAATTGGTGTTCGGTTAGGCCAGCTGGAGCGCTTCAGATTTGCACTCTGATCTTAAAAGATTTATCATTTTTTTTCTGTTGCTTCTTTTGACCTAATTCTTTTTTTGTCTTTTCTATAACACTTTAAACTTGCATTTTCCAGAAAATCAGAATTTTACTATGGGTGGAAATATTTTTCTGGGTTAAAACAGCCAAAACAGAGAAGGTGTAAACAGGGGAATTCTGGAAAACTGGAAAAACAGCAAGATAACCAAAATTTAACACAATGGAATTGTAAGAATGTAAATTGTGTAAGAACTAAGACACAATTATGAACTCAAACTAAAAATAAAAAGGCACCAAAGGAGCAAAGAACAGCAGATTCAAGCAAATAAAGAGACCCAAAATCAAGAAACAATTAAGCCAAATAAAAGGACTACTATGAATTGTTGACAATATGGATGAACATGACTTGACAAAACATGTATAGATTCAGAAAATTAAAGACTCAAAGCATAATATGAACCAAAATAATGAAAGCAATAAAGACTCAAAGCCTAAAAGAAAATAGCAACACAAAGGTGTATGGAATCCTATCACAAATTGCACAAGAACTTGTTCAAGATCAAATGAACAAGAGTGCTTCGGTTGGATCTTCCACAAAGCACACCAAGAACAAATTAAAATGTAAAAAACAGCAAGACAAGTAAGGAAAGTAAATGACAATATGAAATAAAGAAGAACTAAAATTGAAAAGACAAGGAGCTACTCATCTTGAAGAACCAAAGCTCATGATACCAAATGATGGCATTTTCATGTGTTCTTCTTGAATCAAAGTAGAAAAAAAAAAGGTGCGGAAGCAATGGGTGAGATGATCAAGACCCTCCTAGGAGTTGTGTTGGCCTTGTAGGTGCATGATGAGTATGGTGTTTGAGTGGTTCGGCCAGCTCAAGGGAGAAGGTGAAAGGATTGAAGTTTAGAGCCTAGATTTCTAGGAGAAGTAAAGCTTGTGCACAAAAATGGCAGCATAACCTTACTCAATTAAACTTGAAAATACAAGGTGTAGGCTCCTCCTTTTATAGGCTAAGGAGGACCATAATGCAACCCTAATGCTAGCAAAATGAAATGTAAATGTGAAGCACATGGGTGCACAAATGAGCACATGGGGAGGGGTGTGTCTAGTTTTTATGCTCACCCCCCTCCATGGTCTTTCTAGAATGTTCACACAAATATGCTTTCTACACTACTCTAATTACTAAGCACCCCTAATGGGCCTTTATGTAACAATTACAAAGGTCTTCTCTTCCCAAAACCGTAGCTTTGACCCATGTGTATGTGAAGCTAGACGGTCTAGAAGGAATCATCATCATGGCCTAGACGCTCCTTATGTAGCCGCTCCTCATCATGGCCTAGACGCTCCTCTTCATGGGCTAGACGCTCCTTTTTGAGTCTAGACGCTCCTCATCATAGGCTAGACCGTCTAGTCTTGGAGGCTTGGCTTTCATCGTGTGGTGAGCTTGTGCCCTCCTCCATCAGGTTACATAACCACTTTCAGATCAGTTTATAACGGTAATAATGAGCTAAACTAATTTTGGTCCCAAAACATAATTTTGAAAAAGGCTTGTCAGATTTGCACCAGTGCAAAAAGAATCTATTGTTTTATAAAACAACATATTTGTTTTTTGTGCAGTAAACTAGTTTAGAAAAACTTTGAAACAGATTTTGAGAAAACTTTGTATGAAACCCTTGTGCTTGAGCTCATCACCTTGGGTTTGAGATATGAGGTAGATCATAGTGCAAAAGGCATATATAAACAACCTCTAACCTAATAGAGACCATGAATTACAATACACCATTCTTCAAAAAGATTTTCTT
Organism: Phaseolus vulgaris; assembly: GCF_000499845.2. Taxonomy (NCBI): domain Eukaryota; kingdom Viridiplantae; phylum Streptophyta; class Magnoliopsida; order Fabales; family Fabaceae; genus Phaseolus; species Phaseolus vulgaris. The sequence continues at coordinate 26,738,822 of NC_023755.2, forward strand.
CATCAAACACATTCTTTATCCAAATTGAGAAGATTTTCCATCTATCTTCAACAATTTTTAGACCTATCCTCCATTTCTCCTTTGTTTTCATATTATTTTAATCTTTTTTTTTCTCCATTTTACCCACCTTTACCTTAGTCCCATCACATCCCTTATGAAGTCCTCTTGATCTATGATTACATGCTTTTCAATTGTTCAAAATATTATAGGCTTGCTTATGCAATTTCACCTTGCATGTAACTAGTAGTTATTCTTCAAAATATGTTTAATTTTAATTTTCTTCAATGAATTAGGAGATTGAATTTGTAGAAGCATGATTAAAGGTTGAATATATCACAAATTGAGTTTGGAGATGGAAGTATGAGTTTCATTCTAGATGAGGTTAGGTTAAAACAATAGTTTCTAGGTTGAGGTTAGGTCTAAAAGAGAGCCAAAATTCAAAAATTCAAATTCAAAAATAAGCCCTAGATTTAGAAGAGCCAATGAGAGAGTGTCATGTGGTGAGTCACACTATTCGTGTCTTTCCATGTGTAATGTGCGACCTTCCTTGTATTTGCAATTCCGTGGTGCGCTACTTTGCTTCCAAGACCGACCTAGGGTTTTCTTTGAATCGAAATGGGAAATGAAATCTGAGTTGAGGAATTAAAAAATAAAATCTACAATATCTCATAAATAGAATTGGAAGCAAATGATTTGTAGATATACGAAAAAACAGAAACGCGACTAAAGTGGAAATAAAATTTGAGAATTCTTGGAAGTTGGAAACTGAAAAATTATAAACAATATCTGAGATAAAATATATTTCCAAGATCCGTGGAGCATAAAAACCTACAAAAAGATACAAGCATTGAGGAGAAATCACCTTACTTCATAGTGGAATGCGTTCAAAAAATATAGCATCATAGTTTTATTATTTTCTTCTTTATAACTCTTTCGCTTTGCCTCCACATGCAAGATTAAACTTCTTTGGGTTGATTTTCTTGTGATTTTATAAAGAATTTTGAGGTCTTTGTTCAATAAACTTTAATTATTAAATTCTCTGTAGTAGATGTTAGATGGTCTGATTTTTTTGAATTTTGGTTTTTGTTAAGGAATTGTTTTTGAATACTTGTTGAGAATTCAATTGTTTTCGTTAATCAAATTTCTTGGTTAGTTCGCTTAGTTCTAAGCAATCTCTTGTTTGCTTAGTATAAGGGGTAAAAGATAAACATCTCACGAGTATACGCTTGGAGACGAGTGAGGTATTAAATACGTTAGTAGATGCTTATTTTGTTGATAAGATTTACACTTGTTTGATTAAGTTTCCATCTATATAAGAATTGAAAGAGTGAAAATATTAAAATTAATCAATGAAGAATGCATTGTTGAATGAACTTGAGAGTCAACCTGCTTTCGTTATTGTTTTTTATCGTCTACTTTATTTTTCTACACAACAAATTAAAATCTCTCATTTTACTTTATTGTTATTACTAATCTTACTATTTTGCATATAGGTTTTGAATAATGTTTGATTGAATTTACTATTGGATTTGTTGAGAGATGACTTGAGCTCATCTGACCACATTTATATTATCATCTTTCTTATGCTAGATGGTCTAACATTATTGTTAGACGATCTTTACACTAGGATTGGAATTTCTTTTAATTTGAAAATAGACCAAGGCAGATAAGAAATATATGGATTTCTTGAGCCTCAATCCATCCAAAAATACGGGAATGAAAAGATCCAAATCAAGCAATACATACAAACATGGATGAGTGACTTCCATAGTCATATTTACATGGCTCCAAACATTAAAGGGTTAGTATTCTATTATTTTTTTAATTATGATAATTATATAGCTAATTGTTTTTCATTTATTGTATGTCCAATTGGAAGTTGATTGCAATTATTCCTAGGGATTACATAATAGTGTGTCTTTTATTCGCTCCAAAAAAACCCAGTCAGAAAATAAGAAACTTATTTCAAGGGTAAAATTTTACATTTTCTATTACATTTCAATTATAAGTTTATTTGAACTAACATGTATCTTCACTTTAATTAGAGTTGTGATTGGCACACACCTTTTAAATGGAAGGAGAAGAACAAGATTGCTACAATTCATCTTCCCTAAAAGTTAGGCATATTTTAATACATATAATAATATTACTTTATGTTCAAGATGTATGAAATTAGTTTTTATTTTTTTTCTAATTTTAGTGTAATAACCAAGCAACCTTGTTCAAATGTAGCTACTACATGATGTACTGGGTGAGAGTCATTGTTTGGACGGGTATCATTAACTCCTAGATAGAAGTAACATATCTAAACTTAAGATTATTTCTATTTTCTTTATGATCATGATATAATAAAGTGGTTGAAATGTTTCAAGTTTTAATGATGAATCCCTATTGTCTTAGGATGAGATCCAAAAAGCATAATGAACAATGTGCTATTTTCTTTCTCTAGCATAGTATAGTTTTATTTTGTTATTGATAAAAAATTTAGACTAGGTTACATAATTTTGTATATTTTTCTTATTTAAACTATTTATTTATTGTTATTAGAAATTTTCTGTATTTCAAAATTTTGTTTGAAGCAAAACCAATATTGTTTTTATAAAAAGTTCAAAATTTATGTCAGGTCATGAACTGTAGGACATAAATTACATCAAACACGGCATGATTCAATATAAATTTGGAACTTTTTTTTAACAAAATTTTGCGTAAAATTGTATTCTGATCCAACATAAAATAGAAGTTTTCATTGTATTTTGATTCAACATAAAATAGAAGTTTCCATGTCAAAGATTTAATCCGAAGTAGAATTATGTCATCTTCATTCACATTAAACTATTAAACTATTACCAACACACACAAAAATCCTAAAAACACTTTTTTGCACTACTGTATTTCTAATTTATAAATTAATTCAAAATTATAATATATTACAGATATTGGATTGACAATCATTTAATTCTAAAAGACTCTATTATATCATATTTAATTTCTATTGATTTCTAAGACACATTATACTAATTAATATATATTAGTTTTAAACTTTATAATCGATTCACTTTTTCACAATAATTTTGTATCGTTTTATGATAGTCGATAATTATCATTTATTTATAATTTTTCATATTTCTATAATACTAGACATTTTGCATTGAGGAATGTTTTTATTATGATTAAAAGTTAATTTTTATAAGATGATTTTAAATGGTATTTGAACCATTATTTTTAAAATTGTAGTATGTGAATGAATTATAGTGTAATGTAGGCTTATTTTATTTGAGCTAACCATAAAAACTAAATTTGTACTAAGAATTTTCTAAAAATAACAGTTATCGTATCTCTTTCTCATCAATAAATATAGTTTAATTCATAATGAGAAGATGATATATGACCATGATTATGTATATAGAGTTGTCACCTTATATTAAATATATGACAATGGTTATTTATCATCATTCATGACTTCAAAATCAATTTTAAAAGAAATTTTAATTGTATTTAAAATCCTTTTTAGTGATGAACTAAATATGTTAAATATATGTGAAATAAGTTTTAAAAGAAGTAGATTCCGTCATAGAAAAGGTTAGACTGTTTTTTTTTTCTGCATCTCCATATGTTCTTCTCTCACCTTTATAAATTTTTGTATTTCCAAAAGTATCCCTCTGTAATATTTCGGATTACATAATTTGAAAGTCTTTTTTTAAATTTATAATTAGCTTTTGGATTACATAATTCATAAGCCTTTTTTCATATGCATGATTAGTTTTTGGATTACATAATCCAGAAGTCTTTTTTAGCTTTCGGATTATGTAATCCGAAAGTCTTTTTTCAAATGCGTGTTTGGATTACATAATTTAAAAGCTACTCTATGTGGATGGCACAAGAAAAATAAAAAGATACTTTAACGTTTTGTATGGAGGTGGCAGAAGAACCTATGAAAGTGCAGGAAGAAATAGTCAAAAGGTTGTGCAGAGTGGGTTAATAATTGTTGGATCGCAGGCCTATGTTTAACAATGGCAATGAAAAAAACAAGGGTATTTCTTTCTATACTCCTACATTTTTCTTTCTACACCTCTATACTTTTCTTCCTGCACCTGGATCTAATATTATTTGAACTGGAATGTGAATATGAATATAAGTTACAATTGACGCATAACAGAACTGTGATATATAAATGTAATAAATTCATCCTGATAACTTACGAGTCCACGTCAATACCATTTTAATACACATTTTTTTCTTAATATTCTATAAGTTTAATAAGGATAAAGTTGTGATGGAGTTTTAAACTTCAATAATATTTTAAATGCTATAATTAACTTTACTGATATTAACTCATAAACTTAAAATCAGAGGAATATTTATTCTTTGACGAGCTTTCAACATCATATGATTTTTCTGGAGATTTTGACCATGTGAGAAATCGGGAAAAAATAAAATGCATACGAAATAATTATATAAATTGATTGTGTTTAAGATAAAGGAACAAGAAAAAAAGAATAAAATTATAAATAAAAGTAATTTTTTACTCCTATATTTAAATAATATGGAGGGAAAAAAAATAGGTACTATCAATTATCAATCTATACATACGCACGTACGTAAATCCCTTCCTCCAATTTTAATTATAAAACACATTTTAGAAAGAAACAAAAATGGTTAATCTTTTTAAAAATTTATTTTATTATTTTTATATTACTTTGAATTTTTTTTATTTATTTATCTCAATTAAATGTTATAAATATTTATATTTTGTATTAATGAATAATGAGAAGAGAAAATTAAAAGTCGCCGATAAAAAAATGTTAATTTATTTTATTTCAAGAAAAATAATTTAGTTATTTTGTTTAATAATTATGTTATTAAAAAATCAGGGAAAATTGATTTCGTTGGCAAGAATTACAAAATCTTTTATTTGCTTTCCAGCATGGAATTTTTTTACTTTAAAATAAAAAGTGATTTTTTTATAACGGAACTTACTAATCTATTTTCACATTAATTCAATTCTAATATTTTAACCCAAACAGCTCTAATTTTGAACTTTACTCTAAAAAAGATTTGATTTATTTTAACATCTCTTAATCTCTTCTCACATTAATTCACTGCTACCACACAGCAACATGTGAGCATAAATGTACTCCAAGGTAAGTGTGAATTTGGCTGTTTCTGATGAAAAAGTCAGACAATAAATATAAATGGGTAAATTAAATTTGTATACAACAAAAATACCTCTAAAATATAAGGGATTCTCCTCTCCAAAGAAATATTTAAATTATATTTTTAATTTAAAAATTCTCAACTTGTATTAATAAATAAAAAATAGTACACTGAAACCAACTTTTTAAAAAATTTTACCAAAATTTAAGCACTATGTTGTTATCCATTTTTACATTATACATATATCTTCTTAAGTTTTTACATTTTACCTACACATCTCATAATTATAGTGATAAAAAGAAGTTAGAATGTAAATTGATAAAATATTTACATACTTTCCCTTTCTACTTTTTCTGTTGTATTTTTTGGTCTCTAATTAGTTTTGGGTCTGAACCTCATGAGATATGTTATTTTCGTTTTCTTTTATCATAAATATTATATATAATTCATATATTTAAAATTAATTATTTATTACAAAATTTAGTTAAATATAATTTATATTTTTGCAATTATTTATTTATTATAATATTTATATTACAGTAAACAAGTTTTAACTTCATGTATCAGTATATAGAAGCAGAGAGAAAGATCTTTGATGATTCTGAAAGAAAGAAGCAAGAAAGCAAAGAAAAATAATAGAGTAAAGCAATGCTTTATATACATGGAGGAGTGCAAAGAGAAAACGAAAATAACAGAGCCCGTGAGGTTGAGGCCCAAAACTAATAACAGACCTAAAACTATAATAGAAAAATATGAAAAAAGGAAAGTATGTAAATATTTTATCAGCCTCCCTCACAATTATTCTACCCACTAAAAAATATTTATATGAAAAGATTAATTATATAAATCTTTATAAACAGAATATATGTTTTTAAATTAAAGAATTACTTGAAGGCACCATTTCAAAACCAGAAAAAAAAAATATATATAGAATGTAATGAACTATCTCATTCTTATCTTATGTTCTTGCTTAATGGCTAATACAATGGCATAAGTTTAATTATTTTTTCAATCTCTTATTATCTCCTAGTTCCAATTTAATATTAAAGAAGGAATGTGTTCTCGAACGGGTTGGAAACTAAAAGAACGATTTTCTCTTTTTTCGGTCGGTCGGACTATTTTTTCTCCTTTTCACTTAAATGATCTTCTCGTATTTTTCTCGCTCCTCTGTTCCTCGTCTTCGTGATCTTCGGGTTCAGATGGTACCTGCAAAAGGCACTCCGATGTTCAAGTAAGACTTCGGTGTTCGGCACTTGATGCTATTAGTACTTAATGATAATGTACTTGATTCTTGAAATTTGTGCATATTTATATTATTATCATGGGTCCCTTGTTATTGGGTCAGATTAAGGATATGGGTTGTGATTAATAATATATTACCTAGTACTTGATCATTGATTAGTCTCTTTAATTCTCTTTGGCAATTTCTTCCTGCACCCCTACATTTTCCTTCCTGTACCCGCATAATGTTATGCAAAGACCAAACTGTCCCTATTAACTTTTAAGAACCCTAAAATTCACTTCAACTGTATTTATTTTTTTTGCATTATGGATTATGGAATCTGGAAAAAATTTGGATTGACACTTCTAGTAAAATTTCGGATTCACCAATCCGTACTTCAAAATACGCATTTCACATTAAAAAATCCATCATTCAAAAAATGCATTCTGAATCCACCAACCATAACAGAAATATGCATTCCAGATCCACCAATCCATAACAGAATAGGCTTCTAGATTCAACAATCTGGAAATCAATAATTTATACAAAATTTGCTTTTGGAACACCCCCCATTTGAAAAAGTTATGAATTGATGAATCCGTAGCACACTCCCAGATCCCAATTTCCAGTAATCACGGTGTCCTTTTTCAAATAAAAGATCAAGGCGAATTTCGGGATTTAGAAAATTGTGGGTGCAGGAAGAAAAACGTAAGGGTGCAGGAAGAAGAACCCGTTCTCTTTGGTGTGATGGTTTCTGTGACCGGATATTGAGCCTTCACTCTATCATACAGATCCAACCAATACAAAATGGAATTATACAAATAAGAAAGGCTTCTTCTTTCTGCACCCCCACAATTTTAAATATTCCAACATTAACCTTGACCTATAATTTCAAAAGGGGCTACCAGATATCGGGATCTGGTAATATATTCCGGATTCATGAATCCAGAATTGATTAAATTGTGTTTTCCAGATGAGGGGGGTGTTCCGGAAGGTAAAAGGTCATAAATTGTTGTTTTCCAGAGTGTTAAATCCAGAAGCCTAAATTGCATTACGGATTGGTGGATCCGGAATTGTTTTTTTTTTGTGTTATGGATTCCTGAATCTGGAATGGTCTTTTTGAATTATGGATTGTTGGATCCAGAATAATGTTTTTGACTTATCGATTCATGGATCCGAAATGCAATGATTTTGTTTCATTTTTTATATTTGTAGAAGCATGGACAATATTAATGAATTTGAAAAAGAATTATATGATGGGGTTGATCTGTGGGATGATGATGATATTAAGAAGTCATTATCCATGTTCTTCATGTTTTTCATATTCATTAACATATAACAGAGGCTGTGAGACGTAGACGATCACCTTGTGAACCTCCTCCCCTAATCTTCACCATTATTGTTCATCATTCAAGTTAAACCAAATTACAAACTAATGAATAAGATGTTGAACCAATACAAACAAAAAACAACAAATATAAAATTCTATTAAAACCAAAAGAGAGAAAAAAAAGCATGGTATCATTTCTACTAAACAAATATAAATAAACTATAGACCAAAAACAATATTAAAAGAAGAAAAAAAGAAGCTCATTGCAAATCATATTTGAAGATAGAAAAAATCTTTTGATGAAGTTTTATATATTGAAGAAAGGATGACCATAAAAACACAAATCCAGATCCACAAATTTGGAAGCTTCCCAGATCCACAAATTCAGAACCTTCCCGGATCCACAAATTCAGAACCTTCCTGGAACTACAAATCCGGGATTTTACTGGAAGCAAAAATTCGAGATTTTACCATATTTTGTGATCCAAAATTCTATCGGATTTTATAATCTGGAATGGAAGAAAATACTTACGGAAAAAAAAATCCATAAAAAAAGTGGATGTGCAGATCTGAAAGCAAAGAAATTTACTTACCTTTGTCAAGAGCACTCTAAATCACCAACAAAAAATGTGTGATTGAAGGAGAAGGATTTGGAGGTGTCGCGCTGCTGCTAGAACATGAAAGTGTGCTGCTGCTGGAACATGAAAGACACGGCTGCACCTCTCTAGGGTTTTTTTAGGTTAAGGATATTTCTGGAATTTTAAAAACTAATAAGGGTGATTTAGTCTTTCACAAGAGTATGGGGTGCAGGAAGAAAAATTTGGGGGTGCAGGAAGAAACTGTAAGAAAACATGTTTTGTTTTTCATTTTTACTCATTTGCAACACACAATAGTTGTTTAGTTTTACTTTTATATTGTCAACATCTACGTTTGATTCCAAAAGTATAATATTTAATATCGAATACATTTACTTGATATTTAAATAAATTATTATTTTATTATAATATAATATTTTATTCTAAAAAATTTATAAATTTTCCATTTTCCATGTTAAACAAATTTTATTCTTGGTTCCATATCGTTCCTATCACCCTCACTACTTATTTCATTCAGTGTATCATCACTAATGCAACTTATCTATTACCATCATTTTTTATAAAAAAATTGGTTTATCATTTCATTCTTATATTTCTAGTGAACTTTGTTTTCAACTTTAACTTTTTCATATCTTATTATTTAACATTTAAAAAGTATATATTGAGTAGTTTAAAAAATGATAAATTGTGATAAAATTAGATTAAATATTTTGAGTAGTTTTATATCAAAATAATATTTCCTGAAGAACTTATATATTTTATGAATCTCCATAAATATTTTTATAATATTTTAATTTTATAAATTGTTTATAGTAATTATTTTTCAGAAAAAACTAATTAGTTAGTTGATAAATTAATTTTTTTTTGCAAAAATAAATATAATTATTGTTTTTGAAATTTTTAAACTTTTATATTTAAACTAAAACTTATATTAAAATAATTTAATCATAATTTCAAAAATATTTATGATTTTTAAATTGCTTATTTAACTATTTGAAACAATATAGGTATGTCGGTTATGTCACAAAAACTATCTCCAAAAATTCTCATAATTATAATTAATTATATTCTATTTATTATTTGAAATGAAAATTTATTTATTTTTATGTTTTTCATTTATTTTTATTATTTAGCTTTTTTTAAATGTATTAATTATTTTATTCCTGAATTACTAAAAAATTATTATCTACAAATATGAATTCGTAAGTAAATTTAACATTATATATACCCAAAACTATATTTAACTATTTCAATACAAGTTCTACATATTTCTATACAAGCTTAGAGTTTTTCAAAACATTCTTAATACATGATTAGAGCTTATAAAAAAAAATATCTACAATATAAGTTTCAAAATAACACCCTAAAGCTCTCTAGACCCTCCAACACCTGTCTGTTCATTTCCTCGTGTATGCAGGACAATCATTACAGTTCAAACACAACAAGAAAAGTAAGGGTAAACTAATGAAAATAAATTCCATAACATATCTAATTTATGCAAAAAGAACCAATCAAATTAATCCTTTATAAACATTTCTTTGAATGTTGTCATATAAAATTTCAATACTAATTCCACCACATGGATCTATTTTCAATCACAATTATTGGATTTCATTTCAATCCTACTGACTACACATGAATCCATCGTCTTCCGAAAGACTCATTAAGTATGTCCATACTAGAGACTAACATCTGATCCAAAGATTACTAGTGAATCCAAGAGAAAGGATCAGGGTAAGTTCAAAACATCCAATACCAAGTGTCTACAACGGGACCTAGTGTGTATGAACTACCTCTCATCTTCTCACCACCTGATATCTTAGTCTATACGACTTAGATCATCAGTGAAGCTAGATGATCTCTGTTAAACATAAGCTTTTCATACTTAATGCCATCAAACAACAACTCATACTTTATCCCGAATGTATGACATCAATTTCATACAATTTTCATCATTCATATGTAATACATATCATTCAATCACGTAACATTTAAAAATTCATACTATTCAAGAACTTTTCTAACATCAAAAACAATTTTTAACTTTCAAAGTATCAAATTATAATATTTATACATGTTCACACAACATAAAATCAAACAATTTTATCAACTAACATCCCTGCAAGAGAAATTGAAACTTGGGACCACGTCCCCTCCACATTCAAATCTTCTAGCCTAGGGTACTATTGAAAGTTAAAGTTAGTTTCCCTTACCTTAATTGCTTGCTTTCCAAGAAACTTCTAGAATTTTATCCTTTTAGCTTGGATAAGCTTCAAGATTTAAGGGCCTAATGCAAGTTATCCAAACAAAACAAAAATTTTGTATATAGTAGAATAAGTTTAAAGGATTACTCTTCTCAATTGACCTTACCAAGATTGATGACTAAATCCTAAGAAAAAACATAGAATAAAGGATCTATAGAGAAAAAATGAACTTATGTTGTTTAAAAGTTTGATCGGGTAGAAATGTTCCTTAACTCCTTAACTACAACGTGGTGCAATTAGATTATAAAATAGATAATGTATGGAGTGAGAAATAAAGAGAGAAGAGAGAAAGTGGGAGAGATGAAGAAGGAAGGAAGAAAGAAAAAAAAAACCGTGCGTGAGAGGGTTTGTCGGTTTTAAAAAAAAAATAAAATTGTTACATTATTTACGGATCCAAATTCATAAATAAATTTAGCATTATTTATAAAATATTTATTTACAATTTATAAGTAAACCGGCATTACTTATAAATTATTAAGAATATATTAAAAATAAGTTAAGGAGGATATGTAATTAAGAAAATCAACTTAATATTTTAAAACGATTCACAAGAATAAAATATTTAAAAGTGATGTGTTAGATTATCATTTCTTATATTCACTAAGTTTATTGGTCATCTTCATTTGGTAAACTTACATTCAATGATTAAAAAAAATAAAAAAAGTAAAATGGTAAATTTTACAAAACTGAAAATTTAGTAGCAAAATTCATAGAATTCAAATTCCAATGATATAATTTGTAAAATTTAAAGTTTAATAGTAAAACGTGAAAATAATTACAATTTAGTTGTAGAATGTGTAATTTATTTATTTACTGATTGAAAGTTCCTTTTCATATTAATCATGTCATCACATTATTAATAATTTGACAACTAATTAATCAAATGGTAAAAAATATATAATTTAAAATCAAAAGTTAAATTCATAAAATTTAAAGTCCTGCAATAAAATTTGTAAAAATGTAAAGAAAAAAATAGTGGTAAATTTGTAATCAGGTGAAAATATTGTTACCATGTACATAATAATTTATTACTGTATGAAATTTTGTTTAGTTTCTACTCCCATTCTCTTGTTTAGTTTTATCATATATTGATTATCACGGAACAAGTAAACCTATTAATACTTCAGTCTTCATAATAACAAAAATTATCCACACAAAATTACACTTCATATTGCAGACAGTAAAAAAAAAAGTGAAAAATCGGAATCAACTAGTTATTTACTTAATTATAATTCATTTTTTAATTTTAAAATAAAATTTATAAATTTATAATTTTATAAATTTATAATTTTATAATTTTATAGTTTTATTTAATTTTTAATATTTTCTCCATAAAAAGTTCTAATGGGGAATCCCCTTTCCCAATTTCCATTCGAGTTATTCAACGCTTTTTTAGGTTTAAAACTGTTCATCTTATCTTTAGAAACAATATTACAGTCATTCACCATGTTATTATTTAAGGAATTACTTCCAGCATCCCCATAATTTTTAAAATGACTATTTTATATTTTTTAAATAAATTTTAGATTATAAATTATGAAACAGCTAGGACACTCCCAAAGGTGGGTGACCCCAGAGATCAAGTGCACGAGGAGGCACCCAGGTGGTCATTCCGTCAGAGGTTGCACTCTAGTTAGGGACCCCACGCGCTAGGTTATCATGAGAGTAAGGTAACAACAGTGCTGGGCTCGCCCATCAGAAAGACCCATTTCGGGTAAAGAGGAAATCCTAGTTTCAATCTATAAATAGTAAGGTAACAAACTTGACAAGGGGGGCGATTCCCCTTGCGCCGCTAAACACAGACATAGTAACAGTTACACAGTTTTGGTGTTTCCTAGCCCTAGTACTGACTTGAGTGTCGGAGTGCAAACGGCCACTAGGGCACCCTTTTTTCTTTATGTTTTTAGGTGTTCATCATAGAAAAGGCACGTGCGAACGCAAGGATTCTGGATGTAGGAGTGACGTAGGCGCACGAAGGCGTTTCGGGTCAACCAGCAGGAACATTTGGCGCCCACCATGGGGAATGATACAAAACATTGTCCCACCAACAAGAACCAGGAAGATCCAGGAGATGAGAAGTATGAGGTAAGGACCTGTTGCACCAAACGGGGGTGAGGGCCTCACCTTGCAACAGGTTATGTAGGAAGAGATGGCGCCACGTCGAGAGCAAACCAAGAGTGCATCCAAGCTGACTTAGTAGCGTCGCAAGCAACGAGCAAAGAACTGCGTCGTTCAAACGAGGAACTGCGCAGAGATTTGCAAACCCGCGCAGGTGAGCATGAGGGTGCAGATCAGGAGCCTGTGACACCACCCAGAGAGTTTCCAACGCCGTTCTCATAAGAGATCGTGGATGCAACAATACCAGTCACGCTCATAGGGCCCAAGGTGACCTTCACTGGGACAGAGGACCCGGAGGCCCACCTCACGGCTTTCCATACGCAGATGATGCTGGTTGGGGGCTCCGATGCGGTGCGATGCAAGCTGTTCATGAGCACTTTGGCAGGAACAACGATGGACTGGTTCATTAGCCTCCCTGATGGCCATGTAATGTCGTTCCCGCAATTCACAAAGCTGTTCAAGGCACAATACATCGCGAATCGAGCTCCCTCGTAAGTCTCTTATGATCTCTTTGATGTGAGACAGTATCAAGGAGAGTCTTTGAAGGAGTTCCTCCACCGCTTTGGAGCGCAAGTGGTGAGGTTGAACCTTAAAGACGAAAAGATGATGGTTCACGCGTTCAGGAAGGGCATTGTGCCAAGACCCTTCAGCGAGTCACTCATCCGAAACCATCCTAAGACCTTCGCCGAGATAAGGCGCCGCGCGGTGGCCCATATTGCGGCGGAGGAAGAAGTTAGTGAAAAACGCACATGCGTGGTTCCCATGCGACTGCGCGCGACAGGTCGTCCTCAAACCCTAAGGGTGCATGAGGCAACGACAGAGATGAAGACCCCCGTGAAGCAGCAACCCTATCAACCAAGAAAGCCAAATGCGAGGGGGCGCGGGAGAGATACCGTGCTGCCAAGGCACGATTTCGTGGTAGAATTGAAGGACCTCATTGCTATCCTAAATGTAGCTGAGAGGCTGAAGGTACCTCCCAAGACCGACAAGAGGCTCGGGCCCAACAAGAACGCCTGGTTTGAGTTCCACCAAGCATTCGACCACCCCATACGCAATTGCTTAGCGTTGGGACATCAGCTAGACGAGTTGGTGAAGAATGGTCTCCTAAGGGATTATCTGCAAGAAAAACAGGGGACCGAGGATATGGCGGCAACAGGGGGTGGCCCGGGGCATGAAGTCCCCGTACATGGTGAAGTCCACACCATCACAGGAGGGTTCTCGGGAGGAGGCAGTACCGCCTCTCAGCGGAGGAGATACGCACGGACGGTGATGTCGGTAGAAGCGTAGAGGACCGATGACGCCTTCGACGTCGACTTGGTCTTTACCAAGGCCGACCTTGAGGACGTTGTCCCCCATGACAAAGATCCAGTGGTGATCTTGGCGGTAACTGCAGGAAGAAAGGTGCACCGTGTGCTGGTAGATCAGAGAAGCTCGACAGACGTAATGTTCTGGACGACTTTCAACAAACTGCAACTATCCCCCGACCTGCTAAGGCCCTATGGTGGTTGCCTCTACGGTTTCACAGGAGACCAGGTAGAGGTGCGCGGATACTTGGAGTTGAGGACCACCTTCACGGATGGCACCGCGTCACGTATGGAGAGCATCAGGTACCTTGTCGTCAATGCCTCCTCTGCTTATAATATGTTGTTGGGTAGACCAACGCTGAATAGGTTAGGGGCGGTGCCGTCGACAAGGCACATGAAGATGAAGCTATCGGACCTGACAGGAAAGGTGAATACCATCAAATCAGATAAGAAGGAGGCCAAGAGATGCTACGAGAACAACCTCAAAACAAGGAGAGGAGTATCTATGGTCACTAGTAGACCATCGTACACAGGGGAAGCAGAGTATGCCAAGAACCTGAAGAAAGACAACAGGTACCAGAGAAGGCAACCCCATTGTTTTCACGACAGGTCTCCCCCGTACGGGCCGTTTCGTTCAAAAAAATAGAGGTCATCGGGACAAAGCATGCAGACTTGAGGCGCTGAAGCAGGGCTCGGTTCCTTGCACATGAAGTGCGACCGATTTCAAGTTTTATTTCAGTTAAGCAGGAGTATTGTACATGGTATTAGGGGACACTCTTTTTCCCTTATAAGGGTTTTTTAACGAGGTCACTAGACGAATTTCGATTGAAATATTTTCTCGAGTTATGTACAATTCAGTAAAAGCTTGTTTCCTAGCGCTAGAAGTCTCGTGGGCAGAGATGTAGGTTCGTGAGAGAACACCTCCCCTTTTCGAGTGAAAACGCAAAGGTTAAACGAAATAGTTTATGAGATAAATCCTCCGCGCCTTTGAGCGAAGCCGAGGTCAGTTAAAAACTTTCTTCCCTTGCGTTAGAAGTCTCGTGAGCGGAGAGGTGGGTTCGTGAGAGAACACCTCCCCTCTCGAGTGAAAACGCCAAGGTCGAACGAAACAGTTCTCGAGTTAAATCCTCCTCGCCCTTGAGCGAAGCCGAGATCAGTAATAGTTCTTCAATTAAATCCTCCTAGCCCTTGAGCGAAGCCGAGGTCAGTTAAGAATTAGTTTCCCTTGCGTTAGAAGCCTCGTGAGGGGAGAGGTAGGTTCGTAAGAGAACACCTCCCCTCTTGAGTGAAAACGCCAAGGTAAAATGAAATAATTCGCTAGATAAATCCTCCGCGACTTTGAGCGAAGCCGAGGTCAGTTGAGAGTTTGTTCCCCTTGCGATTAGAGGCCTCGAAAGTAGAGAAGTATGTTCATAAAGAACACCTCTCCATTCGAGCAAGAACGCCAAGGAGGAACGACCCAGTTCACAGTCAAAACCCCTCTTCACAATGAGGGGAACATACAACAGAACGCTAGAAGAAACATCTTGGCGCCAGACACCATGATTTAGCAGTTATGCAAGTCAAAAAACAGTTGTCGATTTAGAAATAAAAACAGCTATATGTTCGAGAAAGTAAAGTTACAGGCAGATAATAAAGAGTTTGTCTGTCAACCAAATACAAGTTAAGGAAGGACCCTGGGAACGATTTGTCCGTTTTCAACACAGTTTGATACTGTGAAGGGCGTAATATCCATCCCAGGGTGTGCGCAAGCAACTTGAGTAAGGGCATCCCCGAATCCTGCGTCATAAGCATCGAGAACATCTCCGATCAGATCAGCCTCAGCTTCTTCAAACCTCTTAGCTTGTTGATGAAGTTCGGCCTCCACTTGATCCAGCTGTACCTCACGACTGATGGACATTTGTTCAAGCCCCGTAATCTTGGACTTGGACACCTCATCAGCCTCTTCTAGCTAGAAGACCCGGATCCGCAGGGAAAGAACTCTTGCCTCTAGCTAAGTGACCTCTCAACACTTGGCATGAAGTTGTTTAGAGAAATGAGCCAACTCCTCTCTCAGAGCAGCCTCGCGGGCAGCAACTGAGTGAGCCAATGAGAAGGTTTCCCCCGATTCAACCCTGGATAGTAGAGCGTTGGACTGAGCAAGAAGGGCCCCAAAATTGAAGCCCAGTCTGTCCCTCGCAGCGACCTCATCCAAGTCCGCAGTCACCCCTTGTTGGAAGCCCTTAATGGCGTGCTGTAGGACAAGGGGCAGCTCAAGAACAGGAGGAGTCCCCCCACCAAGGTCAGGGAGTGGAGGAACGCCGGTCGTGTGATCCAGGGGCGAAACAGAGCGACCGGTAGAGGAAGGATGGGAAACCATCACCGGCGTAGGCTTGGGCCTTTTAGAGATTGGCCCCTCGGAGGAGTCCTCGTCTGATTCGATCACCACCGCTTTACCCTTGCAAGGGAGTGGGGTGGGAGACGATTGGATGGCGGCGAGAGGGACCGCGACCCCAGGATTGGAAAGAGTGGGCAAAGGTGCGATGGTGGCAAAGGCAAGGGCGTGCTGGCGAGAAGTGCCCACGTCCCTAGAAATCCCGCAAAGACGAGCGAGGATATCAGTCAGTCTAGCTCGTTTCTCTTTGCTCAAAACCATACCTGCGTGCAAATTTAAGAAGAAACACAGAGATAAAGCATGCGAATGTGCAGAAGTAGAGCGTGCAAATGCGACATTACAATAACAAGAATTAGCTCCCCCAAAGTTTCGGGTTTCTTGAACCTTACTCGAAGGAAACCCAGAAACAGAGGGTGATTGATACAAAGATTAAACAGCACAGACAGTTATCCAGAATCAGAATCAATAAACGAGTGCGAACGGTAGTCAGAGTTCATACCTACGATCGGATAGCGAGAAAATGCAAGAATGCGTAGATGAAACACGAGAATGCTTGAGGAAGAAGGCAAAACAATCAAGAGTTTCAGAGGATGATGAAACAAGTGATTGGACACACACGTTTTTGAAAGTTTAAGAGCAAACAAAGAAGCGTAAGCGACGTTAAGCCCTAGCCATTGATCAAAAACATGTGTGCACAGATAAGACATGCCCAGAAAGACGTCACTTTGTCACAGTATTTACGTCCTGTTGCACAGTGCCACGTAAGTCACCCATGGTAAGGACTTAGCCTCTTCGCTGAACGAGTTACAGCTTGAGACTGGGGGGCTTGTGTACCGACCAGTCCTTGGGCGTTGATTGACCACTGGTAATGTTGGTGACACGTAAGCGGCGTGAGCCAGTGTCTCGCAAAGCACGTGCGCCAAGGAGCCAAGAGTGGTCAGACATCGGTCACCAGGATGTACCGACGTGTCACTAGACAGTGTGGAGAGATCAGACATCGGGAACCCAAACAGTAGAGCTGGGCCACGAGAGGTGGATCCCAGATCACACGCCAGTTCTCAGTAAAGGAGAAGCCTAGATCACGAGGGTCCATGCGTGTAGAGTGGATGACGCGTTCAGGCGTAACACAAAGTGTAGAGCCACTGGAAAGATATGGCCTGCGAGGGTCACATTCATGGGTGAGCTGCATGCATGGCACGTGAACAGCTAGGGCACTCCCAGAGGCGGGTGACCCCAGAGATTAGGTGCACGAGGAGGCACCCAGGTGATCATCCCGTTAGAGGTTGCACTTTAGTTAGGGACCCCACGCGCTAGGTTATCATGAGAGTAAGGTAACAACAGTGCTAGGCCCGCCCATCAGAAAAGCTCATTTCCGGTAAAGAGGAAACCCTAGTTTCAATCTATAAATAGTAAGATAACAAACTTGACAAGGGGGGCAATTCCCTTGCGCCACTAAACACACACACAGTAACAGTTACACAGTTTCGGTGTTTCCTAACCCTAGTACTAACTTGAGCGTTGGAGTGCAAATGGCCACTAGGACGCCATTTTTCTGTGTTTTCAGGTGTTCATCACAGAAAAGGCATATACGAATGCAATAATTCTGAATGTAGGAATGACGTAGGCGCACGAAGGCGTTTCGGGTCAACCGGCATGAACAATCACAATTTGTATCCTAGAGTTTATTACTTATAAATTTAGTATAATATAGAGTATTTATCTATCTTGCTTAACAACTTCAATATTAATGAGAAGGGTAACTTTGAGCATGTAACAACTCTTTATATCTTTTAAATATTTCCCTTTTTTTTCCTTCCTCACTTAAGTAAATAATTTATTTTCTTAATGAACATATTTGGATTTATCTTATCTCAATATTTTAACATTTATACTAATATATTCTTAACATTTATGGATTAAAACCTAAACTCTCCCCTATATATAGATTTTAAATTGATTTTTACAGTATTTAATTACATATTAACGAAGCTCCATTTTCTACAAAAAAGTAAATAAATAAAGTATGATGTTTTTGAAATGGAAGGTTTATCGACTTCTGGTGCAGTTAGTAAATTTTCTTTAAAATATTAATTGTAATTCCAAATAATAGAGTTAATGGAGACATTTTCTGAGTAAAATCTCATATCTCTTATATATATAAAGTATTATCAATAAATGAATAAAATGAGAGAGGATATAGTCTTCTTAAATATGTCCACCTTACTTAATTTATATTAACCATGATTCAATATGACTTTTATTTACTGAGGGTTTTAAGAAAAAAAAGGGATATGTAACATTAAACATGTGTTTTTATTTTTATTTTTTTATTTCATGGAATATTAATTCATTCCTTGAAGTTATATTCTTAACAATATTATTTCTCAGAATACTTGAAAAAGTGCCTGGTTAATTATCTAAATATTTCTAAAAATATTTTTAAAAGTAATAAAATAAAAATAAATAAATTTTAAAAGTGCAATAATCTTTAACTTCCTATATTTTACATGGAAATATTGTCTTTCCAGTCTTTCATCACAGAGATGAAACCTACCCAAAACATGTAAATATATATTTTTCCAAAATAAATATATATCTAAAAGTATTTTCCTCCCTCCCTCTCTCTATATATATGTATGTATATATTCCATGTTTATTATGTTCCCAAAAATAGTGAAACAAACTTCCAGAGAATTTGAAAAATTATTTCCTAACGTCACTATAACTTATTCTTATGTTAATTATTTATATATATATATATATATAACTAATTAAACTCATTTTTAGATTTTTGAAAAAAATAATATTTTTAATTTAAATATTCTAAAAAAATATGATTTGTAAGTACGCAGCATTATACTTGAATCAAATTCCCCTAAGAAATTAGTGGAGGGGGATTAAGATTTGTGTGTACCATTGCATTTTAAACATAGGGTTTTAGATTGAACTTGGAAGGTTCCTATTTTGTTATTGTCTTGTTAATACTGGACTTTTATTTTTTTTATCAACAGTAAAACAATTTTTTTTAGAAATATTCCAATCCTATTATAATATATATGCATGTTCTGAATTCTGAATTCTGTCCAAAACAAACTCAGTAAAAAAGAAGAGTATATTCGAAGTTACAATTAGTAAATTCCTAGCTCAGTTGAAGAAATTACATATATTACTCTCTAGATACAAAAATACATAGTTTGTATTGAGCTTAGGAACAAAAAAACAAAAAAACTTGAGATATGGATGACCTTACTTATATGAGGTGCAGTGGAGCCAAACGTTGTAGAGAATTGTTGAACCTCCGTATGCATTGTCAACCTCCAGCTATTCATACTTGCACAAAAAACAAGAAAAATCTTTCCTTGCATATTTTTTTTATCAGCAAAAGAGAATAAATAAATAGGAATCATTTTAGAGGTGATCCAACCCTTATACTGAACAAAAGAAACAAACACGACACATCCAAAAATTCCAAACTCATAAAGAAAGTAACACCTAACAACTAAACTCAGAGCATCAGGAGAAGCCACCAAACTAGAAAATTCAAAGCAAACACCAAACAAAAGGGGAAATACCAAAGCTTAAAACCTAAAACAGATCCAAACTAAAACCACCCTAGCAACAACAACCCACCAACTAATAACTAACAAACAATCTAAATCGAGTAAAGACATACCAGGGGAGCAAGACACCAATCTGAAAAAAGAGAAGCACGCTGAGGGAACTTTAGAAGTGACCCAAGACCAAGTCTTCAGTTGAGCAAAAGAGAAAATTTCAAAGTGATCCATCACACCGCCTTTGAAAATGACCTTATTCCTATGACACCAAATCTCGCTTACCATCGCAATCCACACTTCCTAAAACTAAATTAACAGATTCAAGTGCATTACAAATATTAAACTGTAGGAAATGTGAGTAAGAATCTTGGGGAGCAACCGACACCAACCCTAACCACGCCAACCAAAGATTCCAAACTAGGCAAGAAATTCTACACCCAAAAAACAAGTGGTTAGTAGACTCCTCTTTTAACCCACAAAAACAACAAAAAATACTATCAACCACAACTCCACGTCTAACCAAGTTAACTTTAGAAGCAATCTTGTTTTCCAACACCCTCCAAGTAGTAACGTGGATCGAGGGTAAAGCTTTAATCCCCCAAAAAAATTTGAACATACGCGAGCTTTCTCCTTCAAACTCTCTCCTTAAAAAACAATAAGCTAAATTAACCTAAAACTCAAAAGACTCACCAACTTGCCAAATCCAATTGTAGTCGATAGTCGAAACTGGGCTCGAACCTTGCATTGTCTCAAGAAGCTGACAGACCTGAAGCTTCTCCCACTCAAAGAGGCCCCTTCTCCAAACTAAATTCCACAACCAAACACTGTTAAACATAATAGAGGCCACAGTTTAGAAATGTGGCTTAAAAGCCATAAGAAACCACGGGTCTAAAAACGTTAATATTTTAGGCCATGGTTATAAAAGCGTTAACACTTTAGGCCATAGTTATTTACGTGTGGCCTTCTGGTTAAAATAAAAAATAAAATAAAATATAAACAAAATATGAGTTTGCGGGATTTTTTTTTTGTATTTCCCTCTTTCATAACTAAAAGACGCTGCTCCGTCTCGTAACTCAGTCTCGCATTTCTCACTTTCTCAGACCTAAAGTGCCTTCTTCTTCCCAAATTCCATTTCACCTTCTTCTGCCCAAATTCTCTCGCGAGTCTTCTTCTTCCCAAATCCCATTGCACCTTCTTCTGCCCAAATCCTCTCGCGAGCCTTCTTCTTCCCAAATCCCATTGCACCTTCTTCTACCCAAATCCTCTCGCGATCCTTCTTCTTCCCAAAAGTCGTAATGATCCCCAAATTCTGGAATTGGGTGGTGTGAGTTGGAACCCCTAACTTGTAAGTATCACATGCCCTCCATGTATGTTTTTATCAGTGAACTATTGATAAAACACTAATATGCAGGTGAGCATTGCAATTTCGTGCGAGTTGGACGGTGAAATCAGTGACCACTAGAGGCAAACGAAGTTCTTCGTGGTGAGGAGGTAGAGGGTTCTAGTGAAATTGTTGACCACTAGAGCCAAACAAAGTTCTTCATGGTGAGGAGGTAGAGTGTTCGCCATTTGTGGTGAAACCCTACAAGTTAATAATTTCTTTGACTCACTTTTTGTTTTAGGGTATATATATATTTTTTATGATGTTTTGGCTTGGTTTCTATGATTCACTAACATGCACTTCAAATTCTCCAAATTTTCATCCATCGTTTTTTCTTTTACCCAATATTTTCTTCTGCCTCATTACCCATTTGTATACTTAGTTTTAGCCTTAGATTTATGAATCAATGTGCGTATTATGGATGTGTGCCAATTCTGTTTTTTTATCTGTTGTACTAGGCATATTTTGCATATTATTGTTAGAATATATGACCTTAAACAAGAGGGGGGGGGGGTGAATTGTTTATAAAAGATTTTCGAAAACTTTTGAAGGTTTAATGTAACTCAGTGAAGAAATCCAGAAGAGGAATCAAGTTAGCCAAGAACACAATCTGTTTTAAACTGAAACACATAAAAAAAAAATCGGTTGTTTCTTCGAATCAATCGGTTGGTTATACTAGTTAAAGCTTAAACAACTTAAAAAAAGAATTTAAAGGAGTTTAGAGAAAGAGAAATGCACACAAGCAGTTTATACTGGTTCACTCTTACAACAAGAGCTACATCCAGTTCCCAGAAACCACTGGGTAATCCACTAAGCAATTAAACCAAATTACAAAATACCACACACCAAAGTAGTAACCTTGATCCCCTCAAGAAACACACTACCTTTGGCAAACCACACCAAGAGTATTGATCTTGAACACCTTGTCAATACAACAACAAAAATACAGAAGATAGAGAAAGGATTACACCTGATCAAAGTTCAACTAAAAAGAATAGAATTGCAATCCTATTCTACTCACTTAAAAATCCAAAGCTTGATGTGAATCTTGAAAACTTGAGATCAAATTTGTCAAACTGAATTTATCAAAACTGTTTCTTACCCTTCAGAAACATATAACAAACTATTTATATTTTCCAAAGATTGGTCAAAACATTTAATGAAGGAGCGTATTCAGTTAGAAATCATTTAAGACAGATTCACCATTCAAAACTGAATTCTTTTGGGATTTTCAAAGAAACAATAAGTTGAAACCACGAAACAGCCGATTGATTTGGTTTGACAGTTAAGTCAACCAAGTCAAACAACTTTCAACCTTTTTCAAAACCTCTAAGAGCAAAATAACCGGTTGATTCGACAAAACAACAGGTTGTTTTTCACTTAGTTGGAAAAACATTTAATTTAAAAAAGGTTTCAATTGACATCAGTTTTAAATTCAACACAAGAGTGGATCACACGTTATTCTACCCAGATCCCACCCACACATAACAACAACACCAACCTTTCATCAAACACCTTGAATTTGGATTCTTCAAAGCTCTTGATCAACAATTTCCCCCTATTTGATGAAGACAAATCCCTGGTTGCTTGTGTTGATCTTGTTTGAATCTGAAACAACACCTGCAAAATAGAAACTATGCAATCCAGAACATCTCTAATAGCAAGTTATAATGATACATCAACTAGTTTTTCTACATAACCATAAGAGTAGAAAAACCAGCCACAAACTATGCCAAAAACATCAAAACTGCAGCACCAAATCAAACAACATATGCAACAAAATTTAAAAGCATACTTAAATCAGAGTTATACAGTTTTAAGACAACACATAAACCATATTATCCCCCTATTTTTCTTCACAAATAGAATTAGAAAGAGATAAAAATAGAATAGTTCAAAATAAAGCAATACTAGCATAGAAAATTAACAAAACTTGGCTTCAATCTTCTTTCCCATACTGCAACTCATAAAGTTGGTTTTGAACAACTTCAATCTTTTCATCAAGGGTCTGAAAACGTGTACCCATGCTTTGAAATATATTTTCAAAGTTCTGAAAGTTTGTAGCACAAAGATCATGAAGATTCCTTTGACTTTTAGCAAAGTTGTCCAACCTATTGACCATGAATCTCTCAAAAGAAGACATTGAGAGAATTCTATTTCATTGATTTCCAGCACTTGTTCCAGCACCTATGTCAACAACAGGTTGATATTCATCTTGAGCATCAACATCAACACCTTCAGTAGCTTCTTGATCTTCTTCATCATGTTCAGCATGTGCACCACTTGAGGAACCACCATGTTCATCATCCTTGCTTACCCATCTCCCACCAATCTTGGTAAAACCCATCTTGCTTAGTGAACCATTGTTCACTTCATGTGTTGATTTCACCAATTCAGATGTTTCTTCCTCAATATCTACTTCAAAATAGTTTAAGAATTTAGAAATCAAGATAACATAAGGATAATGATAGTCATTTAACCTCATAAATTTCTGCATGTGTTCCTTGATGATATGGATCCAATTGATCTTGACTTTGCTCATAATGCAGTATATGTAGACAAGATCTTCCTAAGTGAGAACATAATGATTTCTCCCTCTTGGTGTTAGAATCCAAGTTACAATGAGAGCCAACAACCTTTCATTCAACTTCAACCCTCCAATAGAATAAGTTCTTACTTATGCTTGAGGATTCTTCAAACAACTTCTATAATACTGAATCTTGTTGAAATCTTCCACCACACCAATATTCCCTTTGTTGATTCTTAGACCAGCATACTTCAAACTAGCTACTGCAGTCCATACCTCATGAGTAATCTCCATATCCACACCTTTGACATGAGAAACAAGGTTGTTGTCAACAAACTTCAATTTGGTGTAGAAAACCCGAATAAGATCAGGATAAATGTTCCCTTTCATCTCCAAGAACCTCTTTAGCAGTTGTTCCTTGAGAAGACTTCGCACATCATCCAGCTTTTGACTTTTCAACCAGCTGAAAGAGACAACTTTTGGGTTGTTTATCACTTTTCTACTTGTTTCAAAGCGATATTTTTCAATCAACTTATTGTCCCCTAAAAACCAGCCTTCAAGACGCCCTTCTGTTCTTGCAACCTTGGTTTTGATCCTTTTTTATGATGGAGGAGTGGAATCCATGATAACAGAATGGAAAAAAATGAAACAGAGAAAAATATGAGATGCAACAAGAGATGTGCCAATGAGTTGTTTTTTTAAAAAAAATAGGTGCAAAGGGTTTTATAGCAGCACAAAAACCCTCTTTGATCCTTTGAATGCAGTGGGTTTCAGTCTTCAAGAAGAGTAATCTGGTCCAAGCTTGCACAGGAAACACGTCAGCTCATACCAGAAAAACACATGGTTAGCACATGTGGATTTGACTAGTTATAAAGGCACTTGATTTTCCAAGATATGGAATATATTCCTTTTATGATAAGAAGTAACCTCCTCCTAAACCAAATCAGACCCATATGTCTGCTTTATTGACTCATAATTCTTTTAAGATTGAAATCTATAAAAGATAGAAAACATAAAGAAATTAAATCAATTTTATGCAGTGCTATCAGAGGAGAAACAATCGGTTGTTTCGAGAAAACAATCGGTTGTTTTTCTGAAACAACAACTAAATAGAATTTTTAAAAGCAGAGAAGAATTAAAATGTAATTGTGCCACATATATCACAATTAGCTGAAGATTTAACACAAATTAAGAAAAGAAAAACAACATAAACAAAGAAAGCCTTATCCTTTTGTCGTAGAGTCCCTTCAATGAGTCATTGTTCATGAAAACTTCTTTTGGCTTTTAAGAAGACTCAAGCTAGAACATAATCCTCAGTTCAATTCCAGACATAATCCTTTCCTTCCAAAAGCTTGATTTGATGACTCAAGAGTCCATGCTTCTCTTAGTATTTCTACAACACAAAAAATTCAAGCAACAAGATTTGGTCCCTTACAAAAGTAGGTCCTTTTGATTTACATTTATCACTGGAAACTTCAGAATCTTTGGGAATCCATCTCATAATACCTTTAGGAA
Source organism: Phaseolus vulgaris (assembly GCF_000499845.2). Classification (NCBI taxonomy): domain Eukaryota; kingdom Viridiplantae; phylum Streptophyta; class Magnoliopsida; order Fabales; family Fabaceae; genus Phaseolus; species Phaseolus vulgaris. Next base: position 26,764,161 of record NC_023755.2, read on the forward strand.
TATAATATTTCTTAATTTTACAGAATCTAACAGAGTGACCTCTCTTCATGCAATAAAAACATGTAACAACCGGTTGTTTCGATTTTCAATCGGTTGTTTTTCTGGCACTTTTGAAAAAGGCTATGAAATCCCATTTTTCTTGCTTTGATACTTCATTTCTGGTAGTGAGCGCCACTGTTTTGGTGTTGCAATTGGTTTTGTTTTCTGGTTTTTTATGTACCACACACGGTGCTCTCTATATCCTAAAAGTGTTGCAGTTGGGTATCCTAACCAATGAATGCTATGCAGGGTTATTTAGTGCCCAAGCTCTCAATTAGGTCAACAAATTCTAAGCACATGATCTATCTTTGGAAGGGAGGATGGGTGCCAATTCTATTTTTTTTATCTGCTGTACTAGGCATATCTATTGTACTAGGCATATTAAGCAAAAATAAAATAAAAAGGATAATGTAATTTACTCTTTAGCTAAATTGAACATATGTATGTGATCTTATAGTCAAGAGTTACTTTTATAATTAAAAACATATGTCCCATACTAAAATAAAATCTTTACCCACTAAAATAAAATTGAATATCCAAATATCAAATATTTTTTAAATTATGAGATTTTAGACTAGCTTAAATCATGTCCTAGGAGAAAAAAAAAAGAATAGAACCACGATTAGTTCTAAGATGACATTAAAAAAAGTAGTTATTTACTAATAAATAGGTTTAACATGCACCATATTTTAATATGCCCCTTCTAAAAAGGGATCAAATTAATAATATATGTTATACAATTGGTGTTAGTACTGATGCAGGTTTAGCTAGTAGAGCAGTACATATAAATTTTAGACACATAAAAAGTCAATGCCAACCTATTATGTTATACAATTGGTGTCAATATTCTAAATTAATTTTTTTAATAATTTTCAACAGTTAATCTGACATGAAATGAAATTGTACTTCTCTAAGTCTAAAAATGAAATGAACATAAAAATTGTTAAAGAACGTTTTATGCATGCATATATAGAAGGTAAGACTTAATATATTTTTGTCTTATGAATCATTGACATAGTAAATTAATACTATGCACTAATGCTAATAATCTTATTTGCTGCTTCTTCTTCTGGATTTGATTGAAGCTGTTTAAATCAACTATATTCATAAATTTGTCTTCCAAAAAACATGTTGATGGGTATTTGTCCATTCTGTAGAACCACATATACTGTATTGATGAATTTCTGGAAACAAATTGATTATAATAATGATTGACAGTTTTTGTATAGTTGGCTTAAAATTAAGTTATCAATGTGCATGCATTTCCCACCATTTTCCTCATCATATTTTCAGTAGACAGACAAGGCTGCCATAAATGAAACAAAAAGTTACTTAAAGGCAAAATAAACCAGTGGCATGAAAGATTTATCTTTCATATGAAAAAAATATCACGTAAAAAGATAAAAATATGAAAAAGGGGTATATTCAATACTAATCAAGTCTTATTTTGGATAGTAATTTGCTAATTAAGTTTTTCTTTATCACATATTAATGTCTTTTAAATATGCTCTTGCTACAATCTGTCCAACTACAACTTGCATTTTGGTTAAATTTTGTCTTCTACTTATTTGTATGTTTTTCTCAATTCACAGTTTTAAACCACCAGTGGAAAGGACTAATTCAAATAATTCATTGACTATAGTTGGTGACAAGGTGAGAAATAGGTATATTCTCAACAGCCATGGTCTCTTTATCTTTCTTCTTTCAATTTGTGGAACCCTTTTGATCTCTTTTGATTTTTAGTTCTGCACAAGAAAATGCAAGTTGGGAGGTGAAACTTCAATTCCAAATCCATTCAGGTTCAAACTTTTATATTTATTATGTTTTTATTTATTTATTTAAAAAATGTTACATGTAAAAAACTCCATTTTTGAAGCAATACCTATTAGTATGTAATATACCTTGTAAGTGTGTCTGTTTGTATGCAATGCTGCATAACTGCGTATCTGCTGAAACCACATGGGAAATAAAATTTGAAACTACATAGCAAACCATATAGGCATTAAAATTTGAAAAATTTTTATTAAAAGATTGATTGATTGTCAAGCTAGAGAACTTAGACCTTAACGACGAGCAAGGGATCATGAACCAACTTTATTCTCCCTAGAAAATGGCAGCAATGGTTGAAAATTGGTTGAAAACCATATTCTGCATGTTTTTCCCCTTATTTAGTTATATATTTATGTAGCAACCAAACACCAAGATCAATCATTATTGATCTTTCCCTTAGACTTGTGGTTGAAATATGAGTTAGCATTAACCACTCAGATTTGATGATTCCCTTTTAAACTATTTAGTGATATTTCTCTGGCTACTTCATTCACATAAATAATGACATTTTTGACGATTGCTTTCATCTTAGACACTAAAACTAACCACAATTAGCACAGTGAAATAATTCTAATATAATACTCATAATCCGAAGAAAGGTTTACTTTATGAACACGACCGATAAATAGTTGTTAGTGTTGAATATACCTCGTAAGTGCTTCTGCATATCACTAGCAATATGATGATTTTTTATCTATTGGATTAAAGATGGTGGACAAAGAGTGTACTAAATTTCTAAGATTTAGTAAAGAGTATATTGGTGGTGTTGAGTTATTTCTAGATTTTGCATGCACTAATGGAAGACCTCAAGGAATTGATGATTTTTTTATCTATTGGATTAAAGATGGTGGACAAAGAGTGGACTAAACTTTCAAGGTTTAGTAAATAGTATATTGGTGTGTTCAGTTATTTCTAGATTTTGCATGCACTAATAGAAGACCTCAAGGGATTGAGATTTTATGCCCTTGTTCTAAGTGTAGAAATTGTTGTTGGGCAAGAAGAGATGTGGTCTATGATTATTTAATAGCTATAAGCTTTCTAAAAGGATATAACATTTGGGTAAACCATGGGGAAGGAAATATCATCGTTGCCTATTGTAAATGATGATAAAAATGATGATGACATGGAAGATGATATTGACGGCTTATTGCATGATACATTTGGAAATGTGATAGAAGAAAATGATGGAAACGATGGTCCTAACGAGGAAGAAAAAAAATTCTACAATTTGATCAATGAGGCAAAACAAGAGTTATACATTTGATGCCAAAGTTTGTCCACTCTTTCTTTCATAATTCGATTGTATCTTTTGGAATGTCTTCATGGATGGAGCAATACCTCATTTTCTGACCTATTACAATTATTGAAAGAAGCCATGCCACTAGTACAAAATATAAAAACAACAACTCTTTATTTAATGCGTTTTTACGGTCAGACGTTGTCATTCATTGAAATTAACTTCATTTAAGAATGCGACTATTTGTAGTAGCCGCATTCTTAAACAATGCACTTTGATTTAAGAATGAGGCTATTTGTAATAGACGCATTCTTAAATAAAGTGCTTTATTTAAGAATGCAGCTTTACCCAATAGTTACATTCTTAAATCAAAGCTCTTTGTTTAACAATGCGGCTTTACCTAATAGCCGCATTCTTAAAACATTTTTTACCCTAACTCTGAAGCGCGTCACTTATGCTTTCATACTTGCTTTCTTCTTGGCGCTTCGTTTTCTCTCTGTTTCTGCTCTCATGCTTCCTCTGGTCTTCTGCGAATCTTCATTGTCTTCTTCATGCCATTGTAAGTTCGTTTTGAGCTCTCTTTCTTCTTCACCATTGGTTTGTATCTTCTTAATTGTTTGTTTTCTTGCATTGCTCAAAGGTCACCACTGTTTCATGGCTTGCTGTTTGGGTTTTTTCTGTGTTAAATTTGCCCCGTCGCTACTGCTGTCGCTGTTGCTACCAGTCTCGCGCCACTCTTCACCACCACCATTGCCTTCACACACAAGGTTGGCGGTGTTTTAATTATTTTTAATGTTATTAATTTTTTTATTTTTTATTTATTTCAATTTGTATTTTTAAATTTTATATTATTTTTGATTTTAGGTTAAAATAGAACTATTAAATTATTAGATGGTAGATAGATTTATATTATTTAATACTTATAATTAATTTAATTATTTTTAATTTGTATATTTAGTATTTATTATAATTTGTATTTATTATTAATTTATATTATGTTAGTTGTTAGTTTAGAATATAATTATTGTGTTGGTATTGAGTGCGAGGGTGTTTGACCCTCGGCAATTGATACATGCTGGTATTGAGTCCGGGGCTATTCGATCCTCGGCAAACGTGAGATAGAACACTTGAATGACTATTACGGAATATAATGGATCGAAATTGGATTAACTTTTTTTGCATAAGTGACGAGTACGGAAGAGGAGTACAAGAATTTATACAATTTGCGCAACGTAACGCGAATAATAGTGGTCATGATGGAGCAAAGGTTAGGTGTCTATGCGTTAACTGTTTGAATGGAAGGATAAGAAAATCAGGGAGCACCTTCTATGTGATGGGTTTTTTCCGATCTTATACAACTTGGACATGGCATGGTGAATTATTAAATTTGCCACGTGTTTCCGTAATTGAAGAATATGTGGGGTCCACCATGGATGATGCAGTACATGATTATGCAGATGATGATCAATTAGAGGACATGATTCATGATGTGTGAGCTGAGTCTTTTGCAAAAGCGCATGGATATGGAAGTATGTCAAGCAATGCAGAGACTCCACTGTATCCTGGATCAACTAACTTCACATGGTTGTCAACGGTGTTAAGATTGATGAATTTAAAGGCAATAAATGGATGGACTGATAAAAGGTTCATGAAATTTCTTCATTTGTTGAAGGATATGCTTCCAGAGGGAAATACTCTACCTAATTGTAATTATGAGGCCCAAAAGATTCTCTGTCTAATGGGTATGAAGTATAAAAAGATACATGCATCCTAATGATTGTATATTATACATGAAAAAAATTTGAATTGTTGAAAAGTTGTCTGAGGTGTGGGTTATCACGTTATAAGTTGAAACAAAAAGATGGTGATACTATTGAAGAGATAGAAAAGTATGGACCCCCAATGAAGGTTATGTGGTATCTTACCATCATTCCCAGGATGAAGCGTTTGTTTGCAAACCTAAACGATGCTAAGAATCTTAGATGACATGCAAATAAGAGGAAATGTGATGGCATGTACCGACATCCAGTTGATTCTATTCAATGGAAGAAATTTGATGATGAGTTTCCAGAGTTTGGTAAAGAATCAAGAAATATCCGACTTGGTTTAACTATAGAAGAAATGAGTTCGTTTGGTAATGAGTACGAATCACAGTTCATGGCTTGCTTTACAAGTTATTTACAACTTACCTCCTAGATTGTGCATGAAGCGAAATACATGATGTTGTCTATGATGATATCCGGTCCTAAACAACCAAGAAATGACATAGATGTTTATCTAAGTCCCCTAATTGATGATTTAAAGTTAATGTGGGATCAGGGTGTTGAAGTATTTGACGGATTTGCTAATGAAACTTTCAAGATGCATGCCATGTTATTTTGCACCATCAATGACTTTCCAGCATATGGTAACTTGTCAGGGTATAATGTTAAGGGTCATAAAGCATGTCCAATATGCGAAGAAGACACACTTCTCAACAATTGAAACATGGAAGAAAGACAATATATCTTCTGCATTTGAGGTTTCTTAAAAGTCATCATCCTTACCGGAGGTTGAAAAAAGCCTTTAATGAACATCAAGAGACTAGTAGTCAACCAACTCCATTAATTGGTGTTGAGGTTTACGAAAAGGAAAATAATATAGACCACACCTTCGGTAAGTCGAAAAAGAAGTCATATGTGACAAACATTTGGAAGAAAAAATCAATCTTCTTTGATCTAACGTACTGGTCGAGGTTAGAAGTCAAACATTGTATAGATGTGATGCATATTGAGAAGAATGTGTGTGATAGCTTAATTTGTACACTTTTTAACATTAACAGGAAGACGAATGATGGTCTAAATGCTCGTTTAGATTTGATTGAGATGAACATACGAGGTGAGTTGGCACCGATAGAAATTGGTAAGTGTACATATTTGCCCCCAGCCTGTTACACCATGTCAAAAAGATGAAAAAAAAAAAGTTTTTATCAATATCTAAAGGGTGTGAAAGTGCCATAAGGACATTCCTCAAATGTGAAGAGCCTAGTGTCAATGCAAGATTTGAATCTAATTGGGTTGAAGTCTCATGATTGCCATATCTTGATGCAACAGTTGCTTCCTGTAGCTATTAGTGGGATCTTACCAAAAAATGTTAGACATACCATAACCGATTTGTGCTCATTCTTCTCTTCCATCTGTTGTAAATTCATTGATCCATTAAAATTAGATGAACTTGAAGATGAAATTGTTGTTATCTTGTGTGAATTGGAGATGCTTTTTCCTCCATATTTTTTTGACATCATGGTTCATCTAGTTATGCATCTAGTGAGAGGTTAGATTGTGTGGAGCAATATACTTAAGATGGATGTATCCTGTTGAGTGGTATATGAAAATTTGGAAAGGTTATGTAAAAAATCATTATCGACTAGAAGCTTCAATAATTAAAAGGTACATAGTTGAAGAAAGTATTGAATTTTGTTCAGAGTACATGTCAAGAGCAAATACAATAGGTCTTCTAGCTAATTCATGGCACCATAGGCGTTCTACAAGTAAATGTTTACGTGGTGTGAATATTGTAAGCAAATCTCGATCAGAAGTCTTGCAAGCGCATTTGTATATATTGAATAACATAGATACTCATAAAGCCATTGTGAAGGAAAATAACCCAAGAAAAGCAGAGAAATGGGTCTTGATGGAACATAATAGAACTTTCATGCCTTGGTTTAAAGACGAGGTGTTAAAGGATTCAACGACATTAGAGACCTTGACTTGGTTGACTGCTGGATTGAAGTTTAATGTCATTTCTTGTACAACGTACGAAGTGAACAATTGTATATTTTACACGAAGTCTATGGATGAAAAGAGTACAGTTCAAAATGTTAGAATTATAGGGCTGAACAAGAGGGGGGGGGGGGGGGTAAATTGCTTAGGAAAGATTTTCACAAAGGATTAATTGAGAATGAACCTTTAATGAATTACAAAAAGAAAGATCAGAACAGCCAACAAAAAAGAACAGATAAAACAAATGACAAAAAAATAATCGATTAATATTTCGATATAACCGGTTGTTTTAAGCACAAAGATAAAAGCAAGTATAACAATTTGCAAAGCAAGAATATCAACCGGTTGAAATACAGAGATAACTGGTTGTTTATGACAGCAGAGCAAATATCAAACAGTTATTAAAGAGATAGAGATAGAGATAAAGAGATTACACACAAGGTTTATACTGGTTCACTCAATCCCAGAGCTACATCCAGTCCTCAAGCAAACCACTGAGTATTTCACTATGCAATCAATCACAGATTACACAAAGCCTACTCACCCTCCTTGCACACAACACACACCTCAAGCCAGAATCACACTGACTTTAGAATATTTTACAACAGTTTTACAATACTAGAATTCAAATACAAGAAACTAAGTAAGAGCAGATTACACCTGACTTTAGGAAATCACAGGGCTCCTAGAATCACTTCTTGAACACTTGCAAAGCCTCTAAGCAATCTTGCAAAAAATATTTTAAAACTTTCTCTCTCAAATCAGATTTTAAATCTTTCTCAATCATTGTTTAAAAGGATGAGGGAGAACACATTTTATAGCTCTTAGATATGACCATTATAGTCAGGTAATCACGAGCCAAAACCAGTTTGAAAAGCCAACAGAAACAGGTTAAACTGATTTTTGAAAAGCTGTTAAGATACAACAATCAACCGGTTGAAATCTCTAAATAACCGGTGAATGGTAAGTCTGTTGGTCAACCAAGTCAAAGTTAGTTAAAAAAACTCTTAAACATGCTATGTGTCAAATAACCGATTAAACCGTGAAATCAATCGGTTGTTTATCACTTAGCTTTGAAAAACTTATTTTCTTATCCAAACAAGATTGCTCTAGCTAAGCTAAGTTTTGCAAGAGTGATATAACACAAAATCTAAACACTAAAAACTAATCCCAACCAGTAGCAACACATCATCCAAGCATCTTCACAGATTTGGGGTCATCAAAGCCTTATGTTCAACATTCTCCCCCTATTTGATGAAGACAAATCACTGGTTGCTTTAGGATGTTTGTTTAGAATTTTGTCACCACCTGCAATCACAGATAAACACAAAAAAGCACAGAGTATTTGTTTTTAGAAAAACAGAGCACCATTAAACAGTTTTCACAATCAAACCAGAGTGAAAACCAAAGCATATGTGCAGCAATAGAAGAACAATCGGTTAAACCGCAGGATTAACCGGTTAAAACTATCAGAGCAGCAAAAGTAACTTTAATCAAATGCAGTGATTAAAGAAAAATAAGTGTGCAGATAATAGAAGATTACAACCCAAAAACAACTATTTCTCCCCCTATTTTTCTTCACAAATAGACACAAGGAAGGATTAAAAACATGATAAAGAAAAGATAAATTATGCATAAAAGAGAACATTTAAAAGAAAATTCTCTAGCCTTAGTCTTCTTTCCCATACTGTAACTCAAAAAGCTGATTCTATACAACTTCAATTTGCTCATCCAGGTTCAGGAAATGTGCATCCATACCCTGGAATTTCTCATCAAATTGCTTAAACCCGTTTTGACACAGCTTATAGAGATTGTTCTGGTTTTCAGCAAGATTATCCATTCTGTTGATTACTAGCCTCCCAAAGGATGTCAATGAAGTAATCCTTTCCTCTCCAATATCAGCACTTGGTCTAGCATTTTCTGCAGCAGCAGGTTCCTCAACATCTTCATCTTCATTTTCAGCTTGAACTCCACTAGATGATGCAGCTGGATATCCACTTTTGCTCACCCAAAATCCATTGATTTTGGTGAACCCCATCTTGCTTAAAGAGCCATTGTTTACCTCACTTGAGGACTTCACCACTTCAGCCAGCTCTTATTCTAAATCCACTTCAAAATACTGAAGAAATTTAGTAATTAAAATGGCATAAGGATAACGAAAATCACATAACCTTGTTGCCTTCTGCATGTGATCTTTGATAATGTGGATCCAGTTGAGCTTGATTTTGTTCATAATGCACTAGATAAGAACCAAGTCTTCTTCTGATAATGTTGAATGATTGTCGCCCCTTGGAGTTAGAATCCATGAGACAATGAAAGCTACCAACCTTTCATTCAATTTTAAGCCTCCAACACCAAACTTTGTTACTCTAGCTTGTGGATTTTGGAGACAGTTTTTGTAAAATTGCATTTTGTTGAATTCATCAACAACTTCAGTGTTACCTCTGTTAATCTTAAGCCCAGAGAACTTCAGGCCAGTTACGGCGGTCCAGACTTCATTTGTGATTTCTAAATCTACTCCCTTCACATGAGACACAAGAATATCACCATTGAATTGTAGATTGGTGTAGAAAACCCTTACCGGATCTGGATAGATGTTTCCAGATAGCTCCAAAAAGCGTCTGAGTAGCTGCTCCTTCAGCAATCTCCTCACTTCCATTATTTTTTGTTCCTTCAGCCAGTTGAAGAAGACAACTTTTGGTGTATTGATTACTTTCCTACTTGTTTCATGTAGGTATTTGTTCATCAAATCTGGATCACTTGAGAACCAGCTCTCCAGTTTTCCACTTCTTCTCACTGCTCTAGTCTTTATTCTCTTTGAGGAGGGAGGATTCCATGGCTTGAGAGCAATCTGCATAATAGGTTAGTGCAGAGAAAATAGGAAGAACAATTGGTTGTTTTTGTGGGGAGAAAGAACAACCAACTGTTTTGAATTTATAACCAAATATTTTGATAGATCAGTCAAGAATTTTGGCATTTAGTGAGGTAAATTCAAACAGAAAAGAATCAATTCAATGACCATAAAGTTGTTTTCGTCAGACCCAATCAGAAGGTCATAAAACACATGCAACCCTTGACCAAGCATTAAAGAATTTTGATTTCCAATACAAGAAGGAATATATTCTTTAAAAGGTTGTAACTGCACAGAGAAACGATGCTCAACATTGTAATAAATGCATTATTGACTATAAGCAATACTGGATCAGATAAGAGAATCAAAACAAATCACAGAGAATCAAAACAGAAAGCACATCAGTACCGTTAGGACAAAAACAATCGATTGTTTCGCAGAATCAACTGGTTGATTTTGTGACAAAGATTTTGAATAAGTGAAATCCAAATCCTTCACCAAAGTCCGAAAAACACATATACAGATTAAGATACACATCATTTGAATAATATCTGGCATATACAAATCAGTAACACATTGTAGAAACACATAATTGAACTTATGATTGGTTGTTCAAGCAAGGAAGAGAGATAAGAACTACTCTTTTTAAGAACACTTGTACAGATTTTGACAGACAGTTCTAAAATTCATAACAACAGTTCTAACACAAGAACCTGCATCCATGAAAGCTAGTTTCAATATATTCTTCATTACGAATAGAGAGTCTCTTGTTTTCCTTTTAGCAGTCATTCTTCAAGCACAAAAGTAATTCTTGGCTGCCAAGGATGCCTACAAGAAAAGATTAAGAAGCAAGATTTGGCCCCCTTATAAATTTGGGTCCAATGATGTTAGTAGCAACCTTAGGAACCTTCAAAATCTTAGGCACCCATTTTAAAATACCTTTGGGAATAAAAACTTTTCTTATTTTACAGAACCTAACAGAATGTCCCTTTTTCATGCAGTAGAAACAAACAAACGGTTGTTTCGTACTTTTAACCGATTGATTTTTCGTGAGGTTTGAAAAAGATTTTGAAAAGCTAAAGTTTTTTATTTGTGGGTTAAAACCCAAACCTGATTTCCCAAAGACACACTGTTGAGAAGCTAAAACATTCTCAAAATTTGATTTCCCTTTAGAAATAATATCAATAGTTTTCACAAGGTATAAAACTTTTTCTTGAAGGGTTTTACAATTTTTACAGCAACATGGATCACAATTGCAAGAAGAGTTTTTATAAATCAGTTCAAGATTTTCGAAATCACCATTTGTATTACTTAAAAAATTTTCCAAAGTTGTGATTTTCATTTTCAACTTGTTGTTTTCAAATTTCAATCGGTTATTTGAAAAAGTTATGATATGATTCCAATAGCTAGATATAGATGATTCTTTGACATTTTATGGAATCAACTTGAGTTGGAGAATGAAGAGGCACTTTTATAGAAATGGATCAATGTTCTATGTTTCAAGAACTCACCAAAACTTGCACCAAACACCAAACTCACATGGAAGTTCCATTTCTTGTCAATTGAACCGATTAAAGTATGAAGGAAAGCAAATGAACCGATTAAATTGCTAAAGAAATGAAAGGAACCGATTGAAAAGCTTCACCAATGAAATGCACCGAACAAAAGCAAGGAAGGAAGAAGATGAACCGATTGAAACACGAAACTAAACAAGAACACCGAATAGAAAGCAAGAAAGCAACCTAAAACATGTTTAGGAATTCAAATAGGCACGGAAATGGAATGAGAAGATGAAGAAGAAAGATGACTTATGTGGTTGTAGTTCTTGGTTGATGAACACGCCACTTGAAGTGTGAGTGCTCCAAGATAAGTGTGAAATGCCGCCACTTGAGGGAACCAAGGCTCTCAAGATGAGACTAGGAAGAGGAGAAGGCAAGTTCTCACTACACTTAATCACCAATTTGGGAGAGTTTTGTTACTTCAAATATCAATTCTGAATTATGAAGGACCCAAGCCCTCCTTTTATAGGAGCAAGGGCCGGTCATTAGCTTTCCAAAGCTTGTATCCTAAGCTACTCAAGAGTCTCCTAAGCTACCGCCCCTCCTAAGCTATCACCTAAGCTTCTAGAATTTTCTAAGCTAAAGCCTAAAGATGCTTTTACAAAAGAGGTGTCTAATGTTTCCCTCTAAGCACCTTCCTAAAGACTATGTATTAAACATTCTACTTTTTATACAAGAGACACTATAAAAAGAGAAAACAATCTACCACTACTTCCTAATTCCTTAAACTTGCTCCTTGTAAGCCTGTGAGGTAAGGTAGTGTCTCCTTGAAGGCCTCTACCTCCTTTTGTCCTTGATCTTCGGCTTCTTTTTCCTCTTGAGCTTGATCTCCATCAAGTTAACCTCTTAGCTTCTTCATGAACTTCATGGAAAGCATCAAGAAATTGGAAATAACTTTCACACTTATTAGAAGAGGCTGTACTTACTTGACTTGATTCTGATTCTCCTTTTTTCATAAGACAATCCTCCTTTATGGATTCTGAAGAGAAAGATTCAGCAGTAGATTCTCTTTTGTCCATCAAGGCACTCCTTGGATTCTTGTGATACTCTTCAAGGATATTCCACATTTCTTTGGCAGAACTGCATTTTGAAACCTTTAGCAATTCATTAAAATCAAGTGCATATACAATGATGTTCATGGCTACACAATCAAGATGTTCTCTTTCAAAAGAAACAGTTTCAGATATAGGCATGAGATAGCTATTTGTAATCACATTCCAGATTTTCTTATCTATAGAATTAACAAAGAATTTCATTCTTATGCACCACAGTTCATAATACATACCACAGAACAAAGGTGGTTTGTTTAAACACGCAGCTTCCATAAAAGAAAACTTTTCAGCCATTTAAAAAGATTTAGGATCAAAACTTGAAAAACTTTCAAGAACCTTGCTCTTGATGCCAATTATTAGAATTATAGGGCTGAACAAGAGGGGGGTGAATTGTTTAGGAAAGATTTTCACAAAAGATTGATTAAGAATGAACCTTTAATGAATTACAGAAAGAAAGATCAGAACAGCCAACAGAAAAGACCAGATAAAACAGATGACAGAAAAACAATCGATTAATATTTCGATATAACCGGTTGTTTTTAGCACAAAGATAAAAGCAAGAATAACAGTTTGCAAAGCAAGAATATCAACCGACTGAAATACAGAGATAATCGGTTGTTTATGACAGCAGAGAAAATATCAAATAGTTATTAAAGAGATAGAGATAGAGATAGAGATATAGAGATTACACACAAGGTTTATACTGGTTCACTCAATCCCAAAGCTACATCCAGTCCTCAATCAAACCACTGAGTATTTCACTATGCAATCAATCACAGATTACACAAACACCACACACAAGAAGGTGACTTTGAATCCCACAAAGCCTACTCACCCTCCTTGCACACAACACACACCTCAAGCCAGAATCACACTGACTTTAGAATATTTTACAAAAGTTTTACAATACCAGAATTCAAATACAAGAAACTAAGTAAAAGCATATTACACCTGACTTTAGCAAATCACAGGGCTCCTAGAATCACTTCTTGAACACTTGCAAAGCCTCTAAGCAATCTTGCAAAAAATCTTTCAAAACTTTCTCTCTCAAATCAGATTTTAAATCTATCTCAATCATTCTTTAAAAGGATGAGGGAGAACACATTTTATAGCTCTTAGATATGACCATTATAGTCAGGTAATCACGATCCAAAACCAGTTTGAAAAGCCAACAGAAACAGGTTAAACTGATTTTTGAAAAGCTGTTAAGATACAACAATCAACCGGTTGAAATCTCTAAATAACCGGTTGAATGGTAAGTCTGTTGGTCAACCAAGTCAAAGTTAGTTAAAAAAACTCTTAAACATGCTATGTGTCAAATAACTGATTAAACCGTGAAATCAATCGGTTGTTTATCACTTAGTTTTGAAAAACTTATTTTCTTATCCAAACAAGATCGCTCTAGCTAAGCTAAGTTTTGCAAGAGTGATATAACACAAAATGTAAACACTAAAAACTAATCCCCACCAGCAGCAACACAACATCCAAGCATCTTCACAGATTTGGGGCATCAAAGCCTTATGTTCAACACAATTCTGGTGTTACTCTTGAAGTCGAGTCAATGTAGTTTTCCACTTCGAAAGATACAAATTATGTACTTTGATCAATGGCATACTATGAGTTTATAGAAAAGATATTGGAGGTTGACTACTAAGTTTTCCATTCCAGTTTTCAAGTGTAAATGGGTTGAAAATAAAAGTGGGGTTAAAATTGATGAATCAGGATTCATACTAGTGGACTTTAAAAAGATATGGTATCAAGATTAGCCATTTATAATGGTTCAACAAACATCTTAAGTTTTCTACGTCAAAGATCTTACGTCAGAACATTGGTATGTCGTTTTACATGGGAAAAAACAAGGGAATGAGACAAATTAATGAGATATTGTTTTAAATGATTTTCTTTCGATACAAATTAACTAATGTTGGTTACCTAATTTTTTTAACAGAGATATGGATGATGATCAGACTCTAATGAGACCCCGATCCGGACGAGGCAACAGAGGACCTACTAGATTGAAGCGTCTCTCATTGAGACGTGTTGCTGGTGAGAAGACACATCTTGACATTGACGTCAACGCTGAAGTGGCTTCTGGTCCTAATGCTAAGACGTTTAACAGTTATCTTGGAGTTGTTTCTCGTGAGAGGCTCTCCATTTTGCTTTATTCATGGGATGATGTGTCAGAGGTCGATCGGAACATGCTCTGGGAGCATGTTCGGGTAAGATTTACATTATTATCATTTTCATGTAATGCTTTTTAATATTCATTTATTAATTTTAATTTGATGATATTATTTTGCAGGCAAATTTTGAAATCCCTAATGTGGAACTGCTTCGATCAAAGATTATATCCAATATCGGACTTAAATTTTGTTAGTTTAAGTCAGCACTGACGATGAAATATATTTTTGGCAAGCTTAAAGGTGAAAATCCTTGTTTAAAGTACAAAAACATATTGATGCACATACATGGCGTCTTTTTGTTCAAAGCTGTGAATGTGAAGCTCGGAAGGTAAGTGAAGTTACTTAACTATTTTTATTTATATAACATGAATAACTTAATATTATTTAATTCACTTTGTTTATTTCATTTATGACATGATCGTCGGAAGAAAGCTTAAGAGTTAGCTGTAAGAATTGATGGCTTAAACAAGAGGGGGTGAATTGTTTATGAAAGATTTTCGCAAAGACTTGACTAAGAATGAATCTTTATCAAACAATCACAGATAAGAAATCAATCAATGATACAAAAACTGTTTTCAGAATTTTAATCAGTTAAAATCACGGTTTAACCAATTGTTTATATCAGCAGCAGAAATAGAATAAAATCAAACAGTTATAAGGTGATAGAGATAGAGAGATTACACAGCAGGAGTTATACTGGTTCACTCACTCTTGAGCTACATCCAATTCTCAGAACAACCTCTGAGTTCCACTAGTAATCAAATCCAAATTACACCAACACACCACAAAGAGGTTACCTTGAAAACCACAAGAACCACTTAGCCTCTTTGCAACACAACACACCTCAAGACAGAACACCCTCTGTCTTTACAAGATTTCACACACAACATTTTTAAGAAAGTACAATTACAAGAATCTAAACAATGATAGAAAACACCTAACATTGCACACAACAGGAAGTCCTATGATCAGATCTTGTTACCAGAGCAAAGCTTGAACAACAATCTTGCAACTTTGAAAAACTTCTTTCAAAAACTAATCTCTCTCTCTTTGATCTGAAATCTATATCAAAACTTCTTCTTTTTGCTTTGAAAGAAGGGCTATATTTATAGCACTTGAAATCTAGCCGTTTAAGGCAGTTTTAATGAGCTAAATCAGTTTTGATTACATCCAAAACAGTTAAAACAGGTTTTCAAAAAATTGTTATGAAAACACACATTTAATTGGTTGAAACTACGATTTAACCGGTTGAATGGGTCTGGTAGTTGCATAACCAATTCAAAACACAGTTTCAAAACCTTTAAGCCAGCTAAGTGACAAACAACCGATTATATCGATAATTCAACCGGTTGTTTTCCCTTTGCTTGGAAAAACACTTTGTTTCTTTAAAATAGATTGTCAAGCTTTGTGCAAGGATTAATAACTGATCTTGTACAAAGATTCTAAAAATCTAAACTAAATCCAAACAAAAAGCAGCACATCTTCAAGCTTTATGTGGATTTGAAACATCAAAGCTATCATGCTCTACAATCTCCCCCCATTTGATGGAGACAAATCCTTGGGATGCTTTTAGGAATGTTCTTTGTTTAGAATCTGTTCAACCTGCATTCATGAGCAAACATAGAAACACAGGGTAATTTACTCCAATCAAATAAGCACCAGAAACCAGTTCCCACTAGGTGATTTCCAAAAAGGAACATAAACCAAATCAGATGAGAAACTAACAAACATACATAGGTGTAAAAAATAGATAAACAATCGGTTATTTCGCAGGAATAACCAGTTGAAATTTTGTATCAGAGTTTTGAACAGTTTTTTTAAAATTTCAAAGTTAAACCATTTAAAATAGTGTTTAAGCAATGTTCAAAGGTAGTACAAAAAGAACATTACAAATCCCAACATATTTCTCCCCCTATTTGTCTTCACAAATAGATAAAAGGAAGGATTAAAAAATAGCATAAAGGAAAAAAATTTGAAAACAGAAATTTAAACCAACAAACTAGAAAGAAGGATCGTCCTTCCTTTCAAATGGGAGTTCCATAATCTGATTTTGAACCTCTTCAATTTGTTCATCCAGGGTGGAGAAATGTGAATCCATATTATTAAATCTTGATTCACCCAAGTCATAGAGATTCCTTTGGTTCTCAGCAAAGGTGTCCATGTTGTTATAATGGATGGCTTTAAACTAGAGGGGGGTGAATTGTTTAAAGAAGATTTTCGCAAACTTTTAAAACAAGAATGAATTTATCTCAGGAAACAATTGATAAGAAATTCAGTTTACCAAAAAACAGCAAACAAAACAGCAAAACCAGAAAAACAATTGGTTGTTTCACAGAAACAATCGGTTGTTTATACCAGCAAACAACAAACAAAACTAAAAATTAAAGAGTTAAGGATAGAGAGATTGCACACAGATGTTTATACTGGTTCACTCCAAATCCAGAGCTACATCCAGTCTTCTCAGAAACCCTGAGGAAATCCACTAAGCAATCACAACTTGATCACTTACACAACAACCAAGAGACATGGTTTCGATATAAGCACACAAAAAATCGATTGTTTCGATACACCAATCGATTGTTTTTCTTTTTTTTTTCTTCATTCTTCATCATCAGCAAACTGAAGATCAAAGATTTGGTTCTGGACAGCTTCAATCTGTTCATCTAAAGTCATGAATCTTGCATCCATGTTGTCAAACCTGGTGTCAATCCTCTGGAAATTACTAACACAGAGATCATGAAGGCTCCCTTGATTTTCAGCGAAGCTATCAAGCCTATTCATCATTAGTCTTTCAAAACGAGACATGGTTTGCATCCTTTCTTTTTTATTTCCAGCATCAGCACTTGGTCCAGCATCTTGATAATCTTCAGGTGGATCTTCATGTTGAACATCCATATTAGCAGGTTCATCTTGTTCAAGATCAGCAGCACCACTAGATGAGGCACCAAGGTCACCATCCTTACTAATCCATTTCCACCTACTTTGGTAAAACCCATATTGCTGAGTGATCCATTGTTCAACTTTTGAGTTGACTTGACCAACTCAGAAGTTTCATCTTCAAGGTTCACTTCAAAATAGAGTAAAAATTTAGATACTAAAACAGCATATGGATAGTGATAGTCACTTAACCTCATAGCGTTTTGCATGTGCTCTTTGATGATGTGAATCCAATTGATTTTGATCTTCTTCATGATGCAGAAAATATATACCAGATCTTCCTCAGTAAGAACAGAATGATTACTCCCCCTTGGAGTTAGAATCCAAGTCACAATAAGAGCAAGCAATCTTTCATCAAGCTTGAGACCTCCAACCGAACATGTTCTCACTTGAGCATGTTGATTCTTCAAGCAACTCTTGTAGTATTGGATTTTTGTTAAAATTCTCCACTAGTCCAAGATTTCCTTTGTTGATTCTAAGGCCAAAGAACTTGAGACCAGCAACAACAGTCCATACTTCATGAGTTATCTCCATTTCTACACCTTTCACATGAGAAACTAGATTGTTTCCCTCAAACTTTAGGTTTGTGTAGAACACCCTCACCAAATCTGGATATATATTTCCTTTCATCTCCAGGAACTTTCTGAGAGATTGATCCTTGAGTAGCCTTCTCACATTATCAAGCTTTTGACTTCTCAGCCAATCAAAGCATACAACCTTGGGGTTGTTTATCTTCTTGATACTTGTTTCATACCTATACTTCTCAATAAGATCATTGTCTCCAGAAAACCAACCTTCTAGCCTTCCTCCTGACCTTACAGCCCTGGATTTGACTCTCTTTGAGGTGGGAGTAGTTGATTCCATGATGGCAGAGAATAAAACAGAGAAGAGCTCTCTTCACAAATTTTTGCATGAGATGTTGCAATTGGTTGTTCTTGTGGAAGAGATCAGCTGCACCAGATTTATAGCATAAAAAGAATCAATTAGCATTCAATTTTATTTAGTGGGTACCTGATTTTCAGAGAGAGGACTTGACTCTGCTCTGCACAGAAAACGTCATAAAAAGCTGAGAATCACATGGTCTTCACATGTGATATTTGACTAGTCATTAAGGCTATTGAATTTCCAAGATTTTGGAATATTTTCCTTTATCACTGTTGTAACTTCTCTCTGAACATGATCAACTTTCAACACAGATTCTTTGACCAAGATTCTCTCTTTGAATTGATCTGCAACGGATAGAAATTCAAAATAGCAATTAAAAAGATTTCTTCACAGTGTTGTCAGACTCAAAACAATCGGTTGTTTTTCTGCAGCAGTTAAAACTGTTTTTGAATTTTAACCATGAGCAGAAAGAGTTCAAAGCAGATGATACTAAGCGGATTAAAAAGATTTTTAACCAAGAGAGAGGACTTTTACACCACAAATTAAGAACAAATAAAGGAAAGTCTTATCCTTATGTTAAATCTTCCATGAGCCATGTGCTTTATGATCAAGAAGCCTTTTTTCACTGTTGAGGTCTTTTGCATAGCATTGATTCAGCTTCAATGACTGTCTTTTTCTTCAAGAACTTGATCAGATGACTCAGTCCCTCCTTTTTCTTTAGTTTTCCTGCATAAAAAGATTTCAAGCAACAAGATTTGGTCCCCTTACAATTTTGGGTCCTTTTGGCTTTTCTTTGCAGTTAGAAACTTCACATCCCTTAGGAATCCACTTCATAAAACCTCTTGGAACAGAATATTTTCTTATTTTGCAGAACCTAACAGAGTGGCCTTTCTTCATGCAGTAAAAGCATGTAACAACCGGTTGTTTCGTCTTAACAATCAGTTGTTTTTCTGGCTATCTTAAATTTTTTTTTGAAAACTTATCTTGTTTGTTTTGTGGATTAAAGACTAAACTAGCCCTTCCAAAAACACAGTTTTGAGATGCCAAGACATTCGCAAAGTTAGATTTTCCTTTCGAAAGCTTATCCACAATACTTACAAGATAGTGCACTTTCTTTTCAAGGTTTTCACAATTTTCACAAATAAGAGTATCACACTTGCAAAGAAGAGTTTTTGAAATGTATTTCTAATTTTTCAAAATCACATTTTGCTTTTTCCAGATCTTCTTCAAGTGATTTAACTCTCTTTTCAAGCCAACTGTTAAGATCTTTCAATCGGTTGTTTGAAAGAACCAATCTATTAGCTTCATCATGTGTTTCTTGAAAAGCTTCAAGTAATTCACTATAATTTTGTTCATTTAAGGCAGCACATGAACTTACCTCACTTGAGCTGCAAGATTCATCATCATTTTCAGCAACCAAGTAGATGTTTGCTTTCTCATCTTCACTTGATGAAGAACTTGATGATGATATCTCATTTTCATCCCAAGCTATGTAGACCCTTTTTGTCTTGCCTTTCTTTTCCTTATAATTGGTCTTTTTCTCCTTGCTTTTGTTTGGACAATCTGCCTTTATATGACCTTGCTCACCACAACCAAAACAAGTATAGTTATTGGAATTAAAATCATTGGATTTCTTGTTTCCATACCTATCTTTGTTGTTGTCTTTGTTGCGGTTTTTCTTTAGGAATTTGCTGAACTTTCTTAACAGCAAGCTAAGGTTTTCCTCATCACTTTCATCACTGGAATCTTGTTTCCCTTTGTGCTTGGATGCTTTTAAGGCTATGCTCCTTGTGTGCTTATCTTCACTCTCTTGAACATTGAGTCTATTCATCTCTAACTCGTGTTCCCTAAGCTTTTCAAAAAAAGAAGCAACACTTAATGATGTTAGATCTTTAGATTCGGAAATAGTAGTTACCTTTGGTTGCCATGCTCTATCAAGACATTTCAAGATCTTGATGTTCAGCTCTTCTTTATCAAAGGTCTTGTCAAGGCTCATAAGGTGGTTGATGATGTGCGTGAATCTTTTCTGCACCTCAGCAATTGTTTCTCCTTTAAGCATTCTAAACATCTCATACTCTAGGATTAGAGCATGCTTTCTAGCTCTCTTTACCTCATTTGTTCCTTCATGAGTGACTTCCAAGGTGTCCCACATTTCTTTTGATGATTTGCATTGCGAGACCCTGAAAAACTCATCAGAATTTAATGCAGAGGTTATAATATTTTTGGCAATGCAATCAAATTTGGCCTTTTTGCTTTCTGCATCAGTCCATTGAGAACATGGCTTCTCAATAACAAATCCATCTTTTTCAAACTTTGGGACAAAAGGACCATTTTCAATTGCATCCCAAATTCCTTTGTCAAGTGATTCCATAAATATTTTCATTCTTACTTTCCAAAATTGGTAGATCAAACCACAAAACAGAGGTGGTCTATTAATTGAAGCACCTTCCCCAAAAGGTAGTCTATCAGCCATTAAAAAGGTTTTTAGGATCAACTTGAATAACTTTCAAGAACCAAGCTTTGATACCAATTGTTAGAATGGATGTCTTTAAACTAGAGGGGGGGGGGGGGGGGGTGAACTGTTTAAAGAAGATTTTCGCAAACTTTTAAAACAAGAATGAATTTATCTCAGGAAACAATTGATAAGAAATTCAGTTTACCAAAAAACAGCAAACAAAACAGCAAAACCAGAAAAACAATCGGTTTTTTCACAGAAACAATCGGTTGTTTATACCAGCAAACAACAAACAAAACTGAAATTAAAGAGTTAAGGATAGAGAGATTGCACACAGATGTTTATACTGGTTCACTCCAAATCCAGAGCTACATCCAGTCTTCTCAGAAACCCTGAGGAAATCCACTAAGCAATCACAACTTGATCACTTACACAACAACCAAGAGAATGACCTTGAACACCTCAAGACACACACTCTTCTTGGCCAACACACCAACACACCAACACCAAGATTGCTGATCTTGATCCCCTCAAGAACACACAGTCAATCTCAGCAAACACAGAAACGAAACTTGTTTCACCAAGTACAAGGATTAAACTTATTACAGAAGATAATTTGAAATCAATACAAGCAGAATCCTATTCCACAACTTTGATCAATCACAAACTTTCAGCAATCTCAGCTCTTTGAAAAACTCAAAAACTCTTAACAAAAACTTGTCAAAGATTTTTTCTCAAATCTGTTTTTCTGAATTTATTCAAAGATGTAGTTTGTTATCAAATCTTAACAAACTCTTAAATTGCATTAAAAGATTGGTCAAAGCATTTAATGACTGGAGTGTAATCAGTTAAATCATTTAAAGCTCAGTCAAAGATAAAACAGTTTTTCTGTTATGGTCCTAAAACAAAAAATCGATTGTTTTGGTTCTTAACAGTTTAACCATTTTAAAAACAGTTTTCAATCTTTTTCTCAAAACATCTAAGTATAAACAATCGGTTTTTTCGACAAAACAATCAGTTGTTTTAACTTGGTTCAACACATGTGGTTGATCAACAATCTTTCAAAAGGAGACATTGTGATAATCCTTTCTCCCATGTAAGCATCATTATGATCACCCTCTTTTGTCTCAGCAACAGGTTCATCTTGTGTTGCTGCATCTTCAGGTTCATCACCCTCATTTGTTCCACTTGGGCCAGCTTGATCACCATCTTTGCTCACCCATTTCCCACCAATTTTATTAAATCCCATTTTGCTTAGGGATCCACTATTAATCTCACTTGAGGCTTGATAACTTCAACCAACTCCCCTTCTATATCCACTTCAAAATAGTGAAGAAATTTAGAGATTAAAAAAGCATAGGGATAGTGGAAATCACATAACCTCATGGACTTTTTCATATGCTCTTTGATGGTGTGAATCCAATTGATCTTCACTTTGTTACTGATGCAATAGATCAGCAGTAGGTCTTCTTCAGAAAGAGTGGAGTGATTGCTCTCCCTAGGTGTGATAATCCATGATACTATGAAGGCTATGAGCCTTTCATCAAGCTTTAACCCTCTAACAGAAAAACTTCTCACTTTGGAGAGGGGATTCTTGAGACAATTCTTATAGAACTACATTTTGTTGAATTCTTCAACAATTCCAAGGTTTCCTCAGTTGATCCTCAGCCCAGAGAATTTCAATCCATCCACAACAGCCCATACATCATTTGTGATGACCATTTTTATACCTTTCACATGAAAAACAAGTGAGTCACCATCAAATTTGAGGTTAGTGTAGAATACCTTTACTAAATTTGGATAAAGGTTTCCAATTTGCTTAATAAATCTCTTTAATCTTTGCTCCTTGAGGAGGCTTCTCACAGTGGACATATTTTGTTGTTTCATCCAAGTGAAGGAGACAACCTTGGGTGTATTTACACTTTTCCTACTAGTTTCATGTAGGTATTTGTTGATTAGTTCAGCTTCTCCTAAGAACCGTCCTTCAAGCTTTCCACCACTTCTAACAACTCTGGTCTTCATCCTTTTGCCAGATGGAAGAGTTCCAACCATAGCTTTAAATCAGAAAGGAACTTTGGCACACTGTAGAAAAGACAGGTTTCTATTGCATGAAGGCCATTCTATTAGGTACTGCAGGTTTCAAAAATCTCTGGTTCCTAAAGGGTTCTTTAAATGGATTCCCAGATGTTTTTATGGTTCTATAGACAGGTCTAACACAAAGGGTCCCAAGTTCTTTAAGGGATCAAACCTTGTTCTTTAACAAGTTCTATTTTGCATATTTTTTACTTTACTTGAAGGGTCAGAAAGATCAGGACCTCAAGAAGATAACTGTACAAGTCAAAGCCCTGTCCTGATTACATGAACTGCTTACATTTGTGTAACTGTAATCTGAGGATAATTTTCTTGTTCTTATCCTTGTTGAACATTAGTTCTTAAATCCAATTCAATATTGTTCTCTATGCCTGGATTATGATTACCAAACATTTCTTATATGCTTTAGACTAATTTGTGTGCATTAAGAACCTTTATGGTTGAGTATAGCATGGGTGTTTAAAAATTGTTTTTCTCAAAAAAAAAAACTTTAGTGCAAAATTTCAACCGATTTTTTATTCGAAACAATCGATTGTGTTATCTCTGACAACACTGGGCAAAACTATTTTTAATTTCTAAATCCTTTCTTCATGCAATAGAAGCAATAGCACTTGAAATCTAGCCGTTTAATGCAGTTTTAATGAGCTAAATCCGTTTTGATTACATCCAAAACAGTTAAAACAGGTTTTCAAAAATCTATTATGAAAACACACATTTAACCGGTTGAAACCATGATTTAACCGGTTGAATGGGTCGGGTAGTTGCATAACCAAATCTAGAAACAATTTCAAAACCTTTAAGCAACTAAATGACAAACAACCGATTATATCGATAATTCAACCGGTTGTTTTCCCTTTGCTTGGAAAAACACTTTGTTTCTTTAAAACAGATTGGTCAAGCTTTGTGCAAGGATTAAAAACTGGTCTTTTACAAATATTCTAAAAATCTAAACTAAACCCAAACCAAAAGCAGCACAACTTCAAACTTCATGTGGATTTGAAACATCAAAGCTCCCATGCTCTACAATAGCTTTAAAGAATGTTACCCCGCACGTACTGTCTCGTTAGGGGTATCGAAAGCTCAAGCAATCACTGATGGTGGAAAAGGAGCAATGCAGAGAGGGGATTGGGTCTGATATTGATAGAGGGGTCACTTGCCCTCCACCACCACCTTTGCGCCATGTAAAATGGAAGATGGCCCGAATTAAAAAGTCAGGTGCATTTAGTTTTGAGCAATCAAAGATAGTCTCAGAAAAAATTGTAAGTTATTTTTATCTTATTTTTCATTTATTTTAAAGCATTAATTATATTAAAAACTTATATGATTTTGGTTTCTTGTAGGATTCCTTGGTTGAGGAAAGCTCCCAAGGTAATTTTGCCCCTAAAGGTCGTTGTGATATCCTAGTTGAAGCAATTGGACGACCTGGGCACTGTGGTCGTGTTTGTGCATCTATAAAAGGGGTTGGAATTAAACTATATTTTGGAGTTGCACCACGACACTCATCGTCCTCCCCCACAAAGACCAAAGCAAAAATGATGAGGAAGATACGTCAAGAATTAATGTAGGAGATGAGAAAGGAGGCTGATCGGATGCGGTTAGAGTTGCGATAGGAGTTTCTAACTCAAAAAGTTTATGTTGAGCCGGTTGAGATGCCTGTTAGTCCCTTTCCCAAGAGAAGGGAAGTTGTGCAGCTCCTACAACATCAGGGGAGGATATCATTGGCCAGACGATCCAATATCAACTACTGGTAGAGGCGGCATGCTTCCTCAGGTGGTGGCCATTGGAAAAGTCTATCAAGAGGCCACCTGATAGAAGAGGCCCAAGCATCAACTCGAATGCAAGCCCACCAAAGTGTAGAATTGGGCCAACCAGTAGAGCCATGGCGAAGAAGCTTCAAGAAGATTGGAATACTGCTACTAATGGTAGAGAAACCTTCTTATACATGTTCATGATGCCATAGATTCCAGTGTAGAGTAGCATTTAAATTATTGTCAAAATTAGCATAGGAAATTTCATTTTTATTTTTTGTTAAAATGAAGATTGGTACCTAAATACCAACCTAGGTTTATATTAGGTTTTCTTAAACTTCTAATTAAACCTAGGCCGGTCCAAGGCAAGCCCATTAGGGGTTCACGTTCTAGATCCTTTGAACATGCCTTCCATGTGCTTCCATTTAGGCGCCAATTTCAAAGTAGTGTAGTTTGAATTTCCCTCATTTTTGCTTTGATGTAAACCGACCCTCACTAGTTATATAAGGAGTGGCTTGGCTCATGTTTTCACAAGATTAATATAATAGTGAATTGCTGCCAAATTTGAGCCACACTACTTGTCAAAAACCTCTTAAGGTTAGACTATTGATCTTCAACTTCCATTCTACCAAAGAGAGATGGCCTCACCACTCTCATTTCATACCTAACCTGTACCTCCAAGGCAGCCACATCTCCTAGGACAGCCTTGTCCGTGAACCTCCATCAAGCTTCTGCAAATTCCACCAATCCTCCAAGAATGAAGGCATTCTTCCATCATTTGGTATCTAGAGCCATGGTCTTCAAGAGATAAATGCCTTATCTTGATTTTAATTTTGTGTTCATTTCAATTCCGTGTTGTTCTTCAAGTGTTCTTGATTGTCTTGCTGTTTTGAGTCTTGATTTTGTTTAGATGCTATTTTGGTTCAATCCAATCAGTGAAATCATGCTCAAATTGATCTTGAGCTTCTATATTGCAAATTTTATGTAGGATTCATTTGTGTTGTGGTAAACTGTTTTTTTTTGTAGGATTTGAGTATTTCTTTGTGATCCAATCGGTGCAAACTGTTTTGGTTCTTGAGTCTTTTGATTTTATGAATCTATACATGTTATGTCAAGTCATGTGTTTCCAAGAATTGTCATGAAATCCTAGTAGTACTTTTTTGATTGATTTGGTTTCTTGATTTGATTTTGAGTCCAGTTTATAATCTGAATTGTTTGATCCTTTGGTGCATTTTTCTTTTAGATTTGAGTTCATGCTTGAGTGATAGATCCACACAAGTTCTTACATATCAATTCCATTGTGTTTTTGAAGTTTCTCAAAATTGTTTTAAATTCCAGAATTAGGATTCCTCTGTTTTTTATTTTGTACTGGCTGTTTTTGTTTATGAAATTAAAATTCGTTGGAGAACAATTATGAAATTCTAGATCTAAACAGTTTGATGTATTAGAAAAAAAAGAAAAAAAGAAGTAAGTCAAAATTCAAAATAGAAAAAAATGATAAATCAAATGAAAAAAGTTTGCATTTTGGCGCGAACAGAAACGGTAATTTGGCAACAGATTTGAAAATTTTATCACAATTAATTGGTGTATTGTTTTGGTGTGATTCCAGCGCCAAAATGTTTCTAAGATCTTGAACTGCTTGTGATTTAAATTTAAAAATTAAATTCAAAATATACAGCTCAGCATAAATATTTTAAATCGCGCATTAGGTAGTACTGTTTTGGTTTTATTAATCAATTCTAGTGTCATTCCTTAGGTTCAATTTGTGTGCCACCTTTTGTTGAGTGCCTTATTTGTTTGCTTGTCAAATTTATTCAATACTCTTTCAAGTTGTGTCATATAATTACTCCCTTTGTTGTTGTCCTATTTCAAATTGAATTGTTTCTTTGCTTTAAATTTGTTGACCTCTTTGGTGAAAGTTTCAAAAAGTGGTGCTTGGTTAAGTTTGGAATTAACCTTTGTGGTGAGTCCATTACTACTTAGTAGGTACTGTTTTGAAGATTTAAATTGACTAAACTTGAGAGGTTGAACAAGGGTGTTGCAGCAAGTGAGTTTACAAAAATACACAAAAAGTGGGTGCCAATAGAAAGAGTCACAACAAGAAGGAGTACCAAAAGCAAAAGAAGTGCATAGAATAGGAATTCTAAATTTTACTTTTGTAGTCCAATTTCCATTGTATTTCTTTTGAATTGTAATTGCATTAAACCTTGATTAATTAGTGGATTAATTACGCATTAGACGGTGAGTGTGTCTTCAATGGCTCTAAGTGTCTAGAAGCCTCACTTTAGGATACGCCTAGCTTTAAAGCTTTTTAGTTAGTAATCTTTAATTGTGTTTAATTAATTGCTTTGCTTTGTTACTTGCTTCATATTGTTTAATTGTTTTGCATTTTTCTTGCATAAAGTAGTGTTTTTCATTCTTAATTGTGATCTAAGTAAATTACTTAGAAAAAGATTTTTGAAAAGTCTTGAGGGATAGATTTTAGCAAGGAAAGACTTGGTACTTAAGAGATCCTAGTGATCCACCTCTCTTTCCTGGAAAACTACCTTCATTACTCTCCTTGTCTTTTTTGAGGAAAATTACTTTTAACACAAAGCTTTAACCATGTCAGCCCATTCTTCTAGATCTAGTGAAAGTGATCTAAAGTCTATTAAAACTCTTTTAAAACAATTATCAAAGGACTTTCAATCATTCTCATATAGTTATTTGGAACATGAGGAACAAACCAAAGAGCTGAAAATGGCTAAAGAAAGGGATGAAAACTCTAGCAAATCTAAAAAAAAAGTTCACATGCATTTAGTTCTAAATATCATGAATCTTTTGAGGAAGAAAGTCTTGGGATAAATGAATATTGTCAACCATCCCCTAGGCGAACTAGAAGAGAAAGACAAGAAAAAGAAAGCCTAAAAGAGGTTAGGGTATATTTACCTCATTTCCATGGAAAAGAAAACATAGAAGTGTATTTAGATTGGGAGATGAAGGTAGAACAATTATTTGCTTGCCATAGAGTAAGTGAGGAGAGAAAAGTACCCCTAGCCACTCTAAGTTTTCAAGGCAATGCTATGTATTGGTGGACGGCCCTTGAGAGAGATAGGCGTCTTCATAAGGACCCTCCCATAGAGTATTGGAATGATCTTAGGGGAGCCTTAAGACGCCGCCATATTCCCTCCTACTACAATAGGGAGTTAATGGACAAGCTCCAAAGACTCCAACAAAAGACAATGAGTGTAGAGGAATATAGGCAGAAAATGGAATTATATATGATGAGAGCCTCAATTAGGGAGTCTGAACCCACCACCATAGCAAGATTCTTAGTGGGCTTAATCTTGAGATTAGAGATAGAGTTGAACTCTTACCTTACCAAGACTTGAATGATTTAATTCAATTGTGTATCAAAATTGAACAACAAAATTTGAGGAAAACTTCAAGTCGTAGGGAAGGCTCATACTCTAACTCTTATCCAAAAAGAGAATTTAAAAGGGAGGAAAGTGTACCTAAAGAAAAACCAAGAGAAACTCCCAAAAGTGTAGGGAAAGATATGCTCACTCCACCTATTCGCACTAGGGATGTCAAATGCTTTAAATGTTATGGTAGAGGTCATGTTCAATCTCAAATGCCCAAACCAAAGAACTTTGTTTTTAAAAGGGGTAAATGAGTATAGTAGTTATGATGATGAACCTAGTGGGAAAGAGGAGGAGAACAATGAGAGTATATCCATGTGAGGGGGAATTAATGATGATTAGAAGAACCCTCAACAATCAATCTAGCGTGAACCTAGAGACATAAAGAGAGAATATCTTTCATACAAGATGCAAGGTTTTAGAAAATGTTTATTCTCTCATTGTGGATAGTGGCTCTTGCTGCAATTGTTGTAGCGCTAGAATGGTTGAAAAGCTAAATCTACAATTAGTCTCTCATCCTAAACCTTACAAAATTCAATGGATCAATGAAGATGGGGAACTAACTGTAGACAAGCAAGTGAAAGTCGAGTTTTCTATGGGCAACTACAAAGATAACGTTTTATGTGATGTAGTCCCCATGGAAGCTTGTCACATCTTGTTGGGTAGACCTTGGCAATTTGACAAGAAAACTATGCAAAATGGTCTAACCAATAAGATCACCTTCACCCACAAAGAAAATAAGTTTATACTCAATCCTTTATCACATTCAGAAGTGGTAAAAGATCAAGTACAAATGAAACAGAAGAGGGATGAAGAGAAAAAAAATTAGAAAAACAGAAAGCCCTTAGAGAGCAAAAGGCGTGGGAGAAGAGTGTTTCTTCCCACAAGGTCATTCAACAATAAGAAAAAATTGAAAATACATTTGAAAATATGTTTCTTGTTGAACACCCTTCAAGCCTTTTAATTTGTAAAGGAACACTTACATGCACTGCCACACTTCTTGAGACTTGTGTTTTACCTCCTCAAGTAAAAGAGCTTTTGAAAGAGTTTGATGATATATTCTCTAAGGAAGACCCCATAGGACTTCCTCCTTTTAGAGGTATAGAACATCAAATTGATTTAATTCTGAGGGCTAGTCTACCCAATATACCAACCTATAAAACTAATCCTGAGGAAACTAAGGAGATAGAATCGCAAGTACAAGACTTGTTGGAGAAGGGTTGGGTTCAAAAGAGCTTAAGCCCTTGTGTTGTACCTGTCTTGTTGGTGCCAAAAAAAGATGGCAAGTGGAGAATGTGTTGTGATTGTAGAGCCATCAATAACATCACCATCAAGTATATGCATCCAATTCCAACACTAGACGATATGCTTGATGAATTGCATGGGTCCATCATATTTTCCAAAATTGATCTTAAAAGTGGATATCACCAAATTCGAATTAAAGAGGGTGATGAGTGGAAAACTGCT
This sequence comes from Phaseolus vulgaris, assembly GCF_000499845.2. Taxonomy (NCBI): domain Eukaryota; kingdom Viridiplantae; phylum Streptophyta; class Magnoliopsida; order Fabales; family Fabaceae; genus Phaseolus; species Phaseolus vulgaris. Next base: position 26,793,657 of record NC_023755.2, read on the forward strand.
TTTAAAACCAAATTTGGACTATATGAATGGTTAGTGATGCCTTTTGGTCTCACTAATGCATCTAGCACTTTCATGAGGCTCATGAATCATGTCTTAAAGGATTGTATAGGTAAATACGTAGTAGTTTATTTGGATGATATATTAGTCTATAGTCAAAGCCTAGAAAACCACCTAAGACACCTTAGGGAAGTTCTCTTAGTGCTTAGAGTTAATAGTTTGTTTACTAATAGTGATAAATGTACCTTTTGTGTTGATAATGTAGTGTTTTTGGGTTTTGTAGTTAACAAAAATGGGGTACATGTTGACCCCAAGAAAATCAAAGCCATCCAAGAATGACCAACACCAAAATATGTAGGAGATGTTAGGAGCTTTCATGGTTTGGCAAGCTTTTATAGAATATTTGTGCCTAACTTCTCAAGTCTAGCTTCACCACTCAATGAGTTAGTGAAGAAGGACACTCCATTTTGTTGGACCGAGAAGCACGAACAAGCCTTCAAGAGGCTAAAAGCTCAAATCACTAATGCACCCATTCTAGCTTTACCAAATTTTGAAAATCTTTTGAGCTAGAGTGTGATGCATCAGGAGTAGCCATATGTGCGGTTTTGTTGCAAGGTGGGCATCCCATTGCTTATTTTAGTGAAAAACTGCATGGAGCCACCCTCAACTATTCCACCTATGACAAAGAGCTCTATGCACTTGTGAGGGCTTTAAAGAATTGGGAGCACTATCTAGTTTCTAAATAATTTGTCATTCATAGTGATCATGAGTCTTTAAAATATTTGAAACGACAACATAAGTTGAACAAACACCACGCAAAATGGATGGAATTTCTTGAACAATTTTCTTATGTCATCAAATACAAGAAGGGTAGTACAAATATAGTGGCCGATGCTCTCTAAAGGAGACATGTGCTCTTTTCAAAACTTGGAGCCCAAATTCTTGGATTTGACAACATAAGAGAACTTTACAAAGAAGATCATGATTTTGCATCCATCTTTGCTAAGTGTGAACATAGAGCACAAGGAGGATTTTATGTGTCGGAGGGGTATATTTTTAAAGAAGGAAAACTTTGTATACCCTAAGGAACACATAGAAAACTTCTTGTAAAGGAATCTCATGAAGGAGGTCTCATGGGCCACTTTGGAGTTGATAAGACTCTTGATCTTTTAAAAGGAAAATTATTTTGGCCTCATATGAGACGAGATGTTCAAAGACATTGTTTTAGATGCATTTCATGTTTAAAAGATAAATCTAAAACAATGCCTCATGGACTCTATACTCCTTTACCTATTGCAAGTGCTCCATGGGAAGACATTAGCATGGATTTTATTCTAGGACTCCCTAGGATTGCAAGAGGTTTTGACTTTATTTTTGTTGTTGTGGATCATTTTAGAAAAATGCACATTTTATTCCATGCCACAAGGTGGATGATGCTCAAAATGTTTCCAAACACTTCTTTAGAGATGTGGGAAGACTTCATGGGTTACCTAGAAGCATAGTATTGGATAGAGATCCAAAATTCATAAGTCATTTTTGGAAAACCCTTTGGGAAAAACTTGGCACTAAACTTCAATTTTCAACATCTTGTTATCCTCAAACGGATGGACAAACGGAAGTAGTCAATAGATCTCTTTCTACTATGCTTAGGGCGGTCATTAAGGGTAGCCATAAATCTTGGGATGAGTACCTTCCCCATATTGAGTTTGCATACAATAGGATAGTTCACAAGATTACTAATATTTCTCCATTTGAAGTTGTATATGGGTTTAATCCTCTTACTCCTTTAGATTTGTTACCCCTTCCTAATCCACAAACTTTTGTGCATAAGGAAGGAGCTACAAAAGCTGAATTTGTTAAGAAAATGCATGAGAGGGTTAAAGAACAAATACAACAACAAACTGAGAAATATATAAAACATAACAATAAGGGGAAGAGAGAAATCTTTTTTGAGGAAGGAGACCTAGTTTGGCTTCATCTTAGGAAGGATAGATTTCCAACTAAGAGAAAATCTAAACTTAGTCCCCGAGGTGATGGACCTTTCCAAGTCCTCAAGAATATCAATAACAATGCATATAAACTTGATTTACCAGCGGAATATGGAGTACATGATACTTTTAATGTCATTGATTTGTCCCCTTTTGTAGGTAATAACGAAGAAGAAGAAGCATTGGATTTGAGGACAGATCCTTTTCAAGAGGGAGGGGATGATGGAAGAGGCCCAAACATCAACTCGAATGCAAGCCCACCAAAGTGTAGAATTGGGCAAACCACTAGAGCCATGGCGAAGAAGCTTCAAGAAGATTGGAATATAGCTACTGATGGCAGAGAAACCTTCTTATACATGTTCAAGATGCCATAGATTCTAGAGTAGAGTAGCATTTAAATTCTTGTCAAAATTAGCATAGGAAATTTCATTTGTAATTTTTTTTAAAATGAAGATTGGTACCTAAATCCCAACCTAGGTTTAAATTAGGGTTTCTTAAACTTCTAATTAAATCTAGGCCGGTCCAAAGCAAACCCATTAGGAGTTCACGTTCTAGATCCTTTGAACATGCCTTCCATGTGCTTCCATTTAGGCGCCAATTTAAAAGTAGTGTAGTTTGAATTTTCCTCCTTTTTGCTTTGATGTAAACCAACCTTCACTTGCTATATAAGGAGTGGCTTGGCTCATGTTTTCACAAGATTAATATAATAGTGAATTGCTGCCAAATTTGAGCCAATGTCACTACTTGTCAAAAACCTCTCAAGGTTAGACTATTGATCTTCAACTTTCATTCTACCAAAGAGAGATGGCTTAACCAATCTCATTTCATACCTAACCTGCACCTCCAAGGCAGCCACCTGATGAGAATCAAATAAAGGAGGCTTTTATTAATGGAGGAAGAGGACATCAACCCTCACATTATAAATGGCTCATCTCGATACCCTATCTTTCGAAAGTCCACTAGTGTGAATCCTGATTCATCAATTTTAACACCACTTTTATTGTCAACCCATTTACACTTGAAAATTGGAACGAAAAACTTAGTGTAGTCAACCTCCCATATCTCTTCTATAAACCCATAGTATGACATTGATCCAAGTACTGAATTTGTATCTTTTGAAGTCGAAAACTGCATTGACTCGGCTTTAAGAGTAACACCAGAATTTTGAACTGTACTCTTTTCATCCATGGACTTCGTGTAAAATATACAATTATTCACTTCGTACGCTGTACATGAGATGACATCAAACTTCAATCCAGTAGCCAACCAGGTCAAGGTCTCTGATGCTGTTGAATCCTTGAACACCTCATCTTTAAACCAAGGCATGAAAGTTCTATTATGTTCCATCAAGACCCATTTCTCTGCTTGTCTTGGGTTATTTGCCTTCACAATAGCTTTATGAGCTTCTATGTAAGGTATAACTTCATATGTGTTATTCAATATGTACAAATGTGCTTGTAAGACTTCTGATCAAGATTTGCTTACAATATTCACACCACGTAAACATTTACTTGTAGAACGTTGTGGTGCCATGAATTAGCTGGAAGACCTATTGGATTTGCTTTTGTCATGTACTCTGAACAAAATTCAATATTTTCTTAAGCTATGTACCTTTCAATCATGATTTCTTCAGCTATGTGCCTCTGGACGATACGATAATGATTTTTCACAAAACCTTTCAAAATTTTCATATACCGCTCAACAGGATACATCCATCTTAAGTACACTGGTCCACACAATCTAACCTCTTTTACCAGATGCACCACTAGATGAACCATGATGTCAAAAAAAGATGCAGGAAAAAACATTTCCAATTCACACAAGATAACAACAATTTCATTTTGAAGTTCATCTAGTTTTGATGGATCAATGACTTTACAACAGATGAAGAGAAGAATGAGCACAAACGGGTTATGGTATGTCTAACATTTTTTGGTAAGAACCCACGGATAGCTACCGGCAACAACTGTTGCATCAAGATGTGGCAATCATGAGACTTCAACCCAATTAACTTCAAATCTTGCATTGACACTAGGCTCTTCACATTTGAGGAATGTCCTTATGGCACTTTCACACCCTTTAGACATTGACAAAAACTAATTTTTTCATCTTTTGACATTGTGTAACAGGCTGGGGGCAAATATGTACACTTACCCATTTCTATGGGTGCCAACTCACCGCGTATGTTCATCTCAATCAAATCTAAACGAGCATTTAGATCATCCTTTGTCTTCTCGTTAATGTTAAGAAGTGTACCAATTAAGCTATCACACACATTCTTCTCAACATGCATTACATTTATACAATGTCTGACTTCTAACCTCGACTAGTACGGAAGATCAAAGAAGATTGATTTCTTCTTCCAAATGTTTGTCACATGACTTTCTTTTTTACTTACCGAAGGTGTGGTCTATGTTATTTACCTTTTCGTAAACCTCAAAACCGGTTAATGGAGTTGGTGGACCACTAGCCTCTTGGTGTCCATTAAAGGCTTTTTTCAACATCCGGTAAGGATGATGACTTCTAAGAAACCTCTGATGCCGAAGATATATTGTTTTCCTTCAATGTTTCAATTGTTGAAAAGTAGTGTCTTCTTCGCATATTGGACATGCTTTATGACCCTTAACACTATAACCTGATAAGTTACCATATGCCGGAAAGTCATTGATGATGCAAAATAACATGGCATGAAAAGCTTGAAAGTTTCATTAGCAAATCCGTCAAATACTTCAACACCCTGGTCCCACATTAACTTCAAATCTTCAATTAGAGGACTTAGATAAACATCAATATTATTCCCTGGCTGTTTCAGACTGGATATCATCATAGACAACATCATGTATTTTCGCTTCATGCACAATCCAGGAGGTAAGTTGTAAATAACTAGTAAATCAAGCCATGAACTGTGATTTGTACTCATATTACCAAACAGATTCATTCTTCCTGTAGCTAAACCAAGTCAGATATTTCTTGATTCTTTACCAAAATCTGGAAACTCATCATCAAATTTCTTCCACTGAATAGAATCAGCTGGATGTCGGTACATGCCATCACATTTTCTCTCATCTACATGCCATCACATTTTCTCTCATCTACATGCCATCTAAGATTCTTAGCATCGTTTGGGTTTGCAAACAAACGCTTCATCCTTGGAATGATGGGAAGATACCACATAACCTTCATTGGGGGTCCATGCTTTTCTATATCTTCAATAGTATCATCATCTTTTTGTTTCAACTTATAACGTGATAACCCACACCTCGGACAACTTTTCAACAATTCAAAATATTTCCGGTATAATATACAATCATTAGGACATGCATGTATCTTTTTATACTCCATACCCATTGGACAAATAATCTTTTTGGCCTCATAATTACGATTAGGTAGAGTATTTCCCTCTGGAAGCATATCCTTCAACAACTGAAGCAATTTCGTGAAGCTTTTATCAGTCCATCCATTTATTGCCTTCAAATTCATCAATCTTAACACCGCGACAACCGTGTGAAGTTAGTTGATTCAGGATACAATGGAGTCTCTGCATCGGTTGACATACTTCCATATCCATGCACTTTTGCAAAAGACTCAGCTCCTACATCACGAATCATGTCTTCCAATCGATCGTCATCTACATCATACTGCTTCATCCATGGTGGACCCACGTATTCTTCAGTTACGGAAACACGTGGTAAATTTAATAATTCACCAAGTTGTATAAGATCGAAGAAACTCATCACATAGTCAGTGCTCCCTCATTATATTAACATCTAGTATCCTTCCATTCAAACAATTAACGCACGGACACCTGATCTTTGCTCCATCATGACCACTATTAATCGCGTTACGTTGTGTAAATTGTATAAATTCTTCTACTCCTCTTTCGTACTCCTCACTTAAACGAACAGAATTCATCCAATTTCGATCCATTATATATTCTGGAATGGTTAGGATTTTTATATCAGTATTTTATCTCTCACGTTTGCCGAGGGTCGAACACCCTCAGACTCAATACCAGAACGTATTATTGCCAAATATAACATATAAAGTAACAACTAACTACTAAATAATATAAATTTTAATATAAATTACAAAGAACAAATTCAAATATAATAAGTACTAATACTAAATAATATAAATTTTTAAAAATACAAATTATAATACATAAAAAACATACAAATTCAAAATATTATAAATACTAAATAATATAAAATTTAAAATATACAAATTATAATACATCAATAAAAAATTCAAAAAAAAATGCAAAAAAAATTTAAAAAATTTAAAACAGTATACACCAACCTTGTGCGTGAACCAAAGTTGGTGGTGAAGAGTGGTAGGGGAGCAAGAGCAACAGCGGCAGCAGCGGAAGCGGTGGCGGAGCAGCGACGGAGAGCCAATGGAATAGTACCTTCGACCACCAATGCAAGGAAACGAAAGTCATTAAAAAACATACATTTGTGAAGATTGAGAAGAAGAAAGCGATTCAAAAACTTACAAACTTATAATGAAGACTACGAAAGAGATGAACTTCTTACGCCAGTGCAAACGAGAGGCAAACGAAAAGGATGAACAGCGCAAACGAAAGGCAAGAACAAAAAGAAACTACGAAAGTGGTGAGGCGCGTAAAAAAATTTAGGGTAAAAAGCATTTACAAATGCAGCTAAACGTAAAAACCGCATTTGTAAATCAAGCGCTTTGATTTACAAATGCGGTTATACAAACAACCGCATTTGTAAATCAAAACATTTTGATTTACAAATGTGGCTATACAAACAGCCGCATTTGTAAATCAAAGCGCTTAATTTACAAACGCGGCTATACACACAACCGCATTTGTAAATCAAAACGCTTGATTTACAAATGCGGCTATACACACAGCCACATTTGTAAATCAAAGCGCTTGATTTACAAATGCGGTTTTTACGTTTAGCCGCATTTGTAAATCAAATTAATTTCAAAAATGTCACCGCGTTTTTTACGAATGCGTTTAAGCGTAAAGCCGCACGAAATAAATAACGTTCTTTTCTTCATTTTGCACTAGGGTAATTTGAAGAATAGTGAGTAAAGATAGGTAATTTACTTTTCAACAAAGTCCAAACTTTAAATTGGGACATATATGGAATTTCTTTAGGACCTTCTCCTGTTTGAAAATAATTTCGTTCTTATGTCCTAGATACACCATACAATTGTCACTATGTTTTGTTTCTGGTTTAAATGATTGACTTTTACTTTCTTAGTTCCTTCATATTGAAAAATATAAACTATTACATTTAAATAATATTTTTACTATATAATATAAAAACATATTTTGTATTATATTATATAAAATAAATTTGAACTGTGTAATCCGTAACAAATTTGTAGATTTAAAATTACACAATTTCAAAATATATTTTTAGATTATACCAATTATATTTTTGGATTATACCATAATAATTTTCAGATTATATAATTTAGAATATATTTTCAACTTCATAAATGTATAATGGATTATGTTAATCCAAATATAATCCAAAATGTTTTGATTCCCTGAACAATTGAGATAGTTAGATGAAGGAAGAAATTATTAAAGTGAAGTAAAAATGAGCCTTCCAATTAGAAGAGTACTATTGGATAAAATATGTGCAATCCCAAAACGACTTTATCACAAATTTGGGGGATTTTCCAAAGAAGTGGAATTTAGGTTTGAACGAACTATAGACGTAAAACATGAAGAAGTAATATTAGGGTAAGACAAGTTATTGCCAAATTTTGGGACAAAGTCAATTCTAATAATAAGATGATTATTCGTTGCATAAATACTCTTCTTAATGTCTTCTTACTAATCTTTTGGTCAATACGCTTATAAAAAATATATCTTTTGGTCAATACATATATAATTTATGAAGAATTTAGTAACGTAACTTTAGTAAGAAAACTATATAATTGTGGGTAGAACTTATAAATAAGATGTAAAACCTATCTTCTAATAATAAAGAGTTTATTAAACAATTATTTTAAAGAAAATGTTATTGAATGATTTTGTTATATTTTTGTTTATGAAAACAAAAAAGAAATATAATAGGTTTTTATTCTAATAAAATAGTTATAAGATTTTTACTTTGTTCTTTGTTATTTCTAATGATTACATAATTGCAAATTATTTAAAATAAAAGTATGATTAAAAATAATCATTAACGCTATCTTAATATTTATTCCAGGACAACCTCCACTCTAAGAACGCTCATGGACTAAAGATCCTGTAATCCAAATTTAGACAGTAACAAGAAACAAAATGACTGAGACAACCTTATCATGTTCAAGATGCATATCATTTCATATACATCACAATTTTAGTTAGAGAATGAGGATATAAAAAGAGTATAAATAAATAAGAAAAAAATGTGTGTATTTAATAGTACTTTCATTTAATTTTTTTATTACATATAAAAAAAATATGTATTTAAAATAAGAAAGAAGAAATAAACAGTATAAATAAAACTTCAATAATACTTATTTTTAAATTATAAATGCCTATAATTGATTAAATATAGAAATAAAAATACAGATAAACTGTTAAGAGATAATATAATTAATTATATATTTTGTTTATGGGTTTGAGCATGTTTAAATACTTCATTTATATTATTTATTCTTTGTTCATAATTTTTTTTTATATCTTATCATTATAATATTCTTTCATGTTAATTTCTTCCTTCTGCTAAACAAAAATAATCATGAATCTTGATATCTCTTCACCTCTGCCCTTCTCTTCCACCTTATGTAAACCAAATACATCAATGTTCTATGAATTCCGAATTAAACCCTACTTCAGGTTTTATCTATCATCAGCATGCATGTTATGAAAAAGTGTGAAAAAGTACACACAACATATAATGAGCACTCAATTACATCCTTCAATAAGAAGATCATGATTGAGAGCTTGAGTATGTGCTTTATGTGTCAATAAAAAGCAAAGATAAAACTCAGTGGTTTAATAGTTTTTCATGATTCTGAAAACTAGATTAAACATGTAACTTTGACCAAAAAAACATGTTAACCAATCCCTACTCTGAGGACTAGACCACAACTACAGTATGTGCATCAACTCTATGACATGTCTAGCAAACTTTTTGCACAAAAGTTTTTGGAATGTCATATATTCGCATTTATGTAATGCCAGAGATTTTATTTCTGGGTGATAAACTAATCTCTTGAAGACTCACTTATGTTGATCCCTTTCAACATATTTTTTTTTTCATTTATAACTTATAAATTAAACCTTTGATCACATGCTTATCTATGCAGTGACATGTACAATACAACAGCTGCATAGGGGAGAGAGTATGAGTATTTGTATCTTTGAGCTGTGAGAAAAGGGTGAGAGGAAGAGATGAGCAGTGAGAGCATGACCAAAAATACAATAGCAAGCTAGAGAGAAAACAAAAGGAAAAGGTGAGCATAAGTAGGACAAGATGATAAAGGCACCCTATCAAAAAGAGGTGGAAAAAGCTTCCACATCCTTACTTCTACTGACAGTCTCCTGCCTTATTGCCTGAACATATTTATACCCGTCGCAGACTTGTCCTCAGCATGGCTTCAAACACATAGCCATAGCCTGGTGAGGCATACAGTATATTACTCACTACTCAGTACTCACCACCAGCAGCCACTCCTACTACTATGGAAAAAGAAACAAAAGGTGATTGTGCTCAGACAGTAACTTCTTGCATTGTTTTCAAATTTTTTTCTTTGTATTTTCGTTTCATTTTTTGATTCATTTTCCTGCTTTTGTAGGTGCCAGATGAGAATGCCAGTGTATGGTCCTTGGCATTTGCATCCATTCTTATGAACCCTTTTCACGGTTTTTGGAGCATTCTCTGAAGGCACTACTTAACTCCCATAAACGGCAAGACAGAGATGCCAGTCATGTGTTTCAGCACATAAAAGATGTAAATTAACTTTAAAACAGAAACCCCTTGTAACATATAATAAAATAAAGAGAAGCCTGCAAAGTGTTGTATCATATGAAACAGTTGCTAGGGTTTAGAGTCCAGAACCAAGAAATGCCTAGCCCGTATATCAAGTTGACCAATTCATAATGTTATTTTCTGTCTGTTTATTTGTTTAGAGCATTTGTCATACATGTGGAAAACTATTATGTACACTTCTCTTATCTTACTACACAGTAATATCATGTGAGTATATATATATACCAAACATTAGTTAAGAGTATGGATCAAAGAAGAGAAAACAAATGGGAAAATATTAAATGACATAATCTTGTGTAGGATAGAGTCATAGAGGGGATTTTCCTAAGGAGGACATACATAGAATTGCTCAGCTTGGTATTAGTTTAACAACAAAAAGAAATAAACATAAAAGCTGTACTTGAGCAAACACCAAAAAGGGGGTCACTACATCTGCTTCTAGCGTGAGAGCTTCAGAGACAAATCAATATAATTAGAAGCTGAATCTCCATAGGCTGCAGCAGTGATAGAAGAAGCTTCACCACTACCTACAGCAACTGAACCTGTTGTGGGAAATTCCAGCTCCTTGGAAGTAGTGCCTCTGCCATCTTTTCCTGGGAAAAACTCATATTCCATGAAAACCCTGCCACTTGTTGAGTTTCCCCTCCTGTGAACCGCCACAACCTCTACACACTAACACAATAAAAAAACCAACCAATTTATAAACCCAGATATTAATTATACAACCTTAATTTCAAAATGTACACATTTTTCTAAAAAAATAGCTACACTAAAGAATGTTACATTAAACATGTAGCAACAACCATCATAAAATAAAACAAATCAATAGATGTGAATCTACCTCATCATTGGGAGTTGCACAAGCATAAGCACTAGCAGAATCATGCCTGGCCAGTTTGTCGTAGAAATCACTGGTTTCACCAACAAGGTTTGAGACAGAAGATTGAGGCATAAATCCGAGAAAATCATGACCATTGGGCCATATCTCCAAAGTCCTCTCTCTCCTTGCATTTGATCCCTTTTCATTGTCTTCATTGAAACGTGTTTTCTGAGACGAATACAACAATACACTTACACACACAAAAATGCTCAACAATGAAATATTCAACACTAGGATTATCATCAACATTCAACAGAAATTAAACAAAACATTTTTAATCACAAGCCATTAATGAGAAGCATGATTGGTTGACATCCAAATTAATGACCTAACATATAATTTATTAATACACATGCCATGGTGTTGAAGTGAGTAATGTATACCTTGAGGCAAAAATCAAAACATTCAGGTTGAGAATGGAGATTTGGGATTGAAGAGAGCTCTTTCGAGGTCTCAAGAGGGGTTCCAACCAAAAGTGGAGGACCAGATCCATAGGAACCATTACCAACAACCCTGTTAGGAACTATCCAGTCCCCACCAATATTGTTGTTTCCACTGATCACATGTTGAGGGCACTGAAACTGAAAGCCAAGGTTTGGTGATGGGTGACGCTGAAAAAGTTGTTGTTGATGATGATCATGGAGGGCAGTTACTGGTAGTACTCCAGAAGACCCTTCACTCATCTTCTTCCAAGACTCTTGAATCCTCAACCTTTCTAACTGAGCCACACCCAAACCTCTCTGGGGTGGCTTCTTTGGACCCTTCCCATTTGTCCTCCTGCTCCTGCTTCTGCTTCTTCCAGCTTCATCCTTTCCTTCTTCCTCATGGAACATGTTGTGCTCAGAAGCCATGGTAACTGTTTGAGGAGAAAAGAAAACTCAATGCAACAGAAGAGAGAATCTGTTTGATAAATGCTTTAGGCTTTAAGGAGGAGCGATATATATAGAGAGAGAAAAACAAAAGAGAGAGAGTTCAGTGAAAACAAAGCAGAAACTGCCTGTGTGAAATGGTGAAAGGACAATGGTTATACGTGTGTGTTGCTTTTGGGTCTTGTATTTGATTTTTGTTTTTGCTTTGTGTTTATTCTAGTTCCACTCCCATATTTTTCTGCTTCTTCCAGATAACAATCTCCTTTTGGTTTTCTTTCTTAGCTTCTTTTGTCTTAATTAAGTAAGGATTTTGGGCACATCAACACCGTGCTCATGTTATTATGAGTTTCTATCGGTCTAAGTGGAAATGCATTTAGAAAACGGTCTTTTGGCAATCATATGAAGTAAGATTTGATCATGAATTATGAGAATCTGCCTATGGAATAGGCTTGCAATGATGGCCTTTCTATTCTCATATTTGGAAATGAGAAAAAGTTGAACCCATGTGGTGCCTTCTAATGTGGGAAAATTTCTCTCCCTACACAGTTTCCACGCAAAGCCTATATAATTCCCTGTGATTTCAAGATATAGTTAATGTCATCTTCTATTGTTGATTACTTACTCAATGGATGTTCTATTCATCCAAGTAATTGTTTTATTCAAAACATGCATGTGATTGGTTATATTAGTAGACTTCAATCTATAATATTTCTCAAATATGATCAAGGATCTCATGTACTTCTCACTTTGTTTAAAACCCTAATAAAGCAACTAAACTTGTTATTAATTGTATCATTAATGTGTAGCTTAAATCATTGTCCCCTATTATATTAGTCTGTTTATTCTTTTTATTTTTTATTTAGTCAGTCCTAGCATTGTTCATGTGATTCAGACCAATAAAAGTAAGTCTTACCTCTTAGTTTTACCTATATTTTAGGCACGATTCTGTGATTGTTTGTTCCATGCAATCCGGTATTTTTCTTAGCCTCTGAAAATATGCAGAATCTTGCAATTCACATCACGTGAAACAATCAATGAGTAAATGTTGTGAGAAGTTTTTGGTTTAGCTGTTTAATGGCAGTAAAAGTATCACTGCCATGAAATTTATATAACTTATCCTATGTTAAAACTTCCACTTGTATCCATACTTAACTAGACAATTGAATTTTTTGTGCTAGTATTTTCTTTTGTTGGAATTTTAATATTTGATCAATATATGTGTTTTTTCCACTACTCACAACTTCTTTATGAAAGCCAAATCTATTCAAACGTGATCATTCACTGTTATTCTTTGTGTATAAAATCTTTCACCATCATTTCATACCGCCTAATCCCTAAACCAGTCAATATCCAATGTTCCTCCATCAATTAATGCATTGCAACAAATTCACGTATTTTGCAACTCAACCTTTACCATGTTAAACCAACTAATTAATTAATGACTGAATTCAAACCAGACATTAATATCAAATACAAAAATTCTAAATCTTTCATCATTCTCAAATAATAGGAAATACTTAAACTCTATTAGTTTTCTTTAAAATAGAATTATTAATTATTTTTAATTTATTATTCCTTATTAATATGCTAGGAAAGTCTTCAACAATGGAATATTACTACTATATCTAACTTAGTAGTATCTGATATATAGCAATTAATTTTGACATGCACGCCAATAATGCTGTGGGAGGTATTCTACAAGATATTCATAAAAGTGAAATACCAACACGCAAATCCTATGAGACCAAACCAGTATTGCAAATCTTAACTAAGAATTGGTTTGGAGGAGTGTGTGTTTGGGACATAGAACCCAAACCACGTGACCAACCCAAGATTTTTTTATCTGATGTACATACAATAGAAGGTGGTCTTAGAGAGGAACACTATTTATTTGTGTGGTAGGGCCCACTAGAAGATGTGGTCCCTGTGCCACGTGGAGGGAGGTGGGTACAGAATATAGGCGGCTGAGAGGAGAGAGAATTGGCACGTGTGAGAGAGAGAGTGAGAGTGAGAGAGGGCATTGCTGGGATTGAGCAGACATAGGTGGATTCTTGGGTTCCTGGAAAGCAGATTGTGCCCTTCATTTGCATGGAAAAGAAAAAATCATTGACATTTGTTTGTTTGGGATCACTCTCTCTTCTTGATGCTGTGGTGGGGCCTTGATTTGCATTTTCTAACTGGGGACCACTTCATACCACTATTATTAACCATTAAATAATATACTTCTTGTATTAAAAATATCAATTAAATATTAATCATTAAATATATAGTATTAAAAACACTACTAATCTTGTATTTAATTATTATTTGACAAATGGTTCAATTATAATTGAATTAATGAACATTGAACTAATATTATCCTAATTTAATGATCACCTATAATTTAAAAACCATTGCTTCATCAGCTTTAATGGAATAATTTAAAAATTTAGAATAACTACCGTGGGCATGTCTGGTGGTTAATCTGTCCACTGTGGCTCGACAAATGAAGCTTCTGTTTGGAGTTTATTTTACGATGTGAATAAGGATGAAAAAGAAGATCGAGTGGCCATGAAGTGGTCTTATGTGCTCTAGACATATAATCATACTTTATTTCATAAATATAGAGGAATCCACCATCTGAAATGAGGCTTCCCCTTGTTGTTTTTAGCAACAAAAGGGGGTGGTTTAATGAGGGAGAAGAAGAGAAGTGGAGGAGGTAAGCAACTAATACAAATTGTTTGTTTGTAGAGATTGCCATAAAGGAATGGAGCAGTTAGAGTAACTGTTGGTTCTGGCTTTATGCAACTTGTGAAGGACCAATCCATTTTTGTACTAAATTGCAAGAGATCCCTCCCCTACAACTCCCATTCCCCTTTCCCTCACATATCCATACCAATAAGACAATCAAAAGGGAAGGACCACCCCACAGAGATCATTATTTAGATCTCAATCTGAACTGAGATTTGTTCTGCTTTCACCCTTCCATTTTACCATTCTGCCCTCACCTACCATCCCAATGGACTCTTTTCTCCTTCACACAACCAACCGCATAGTGGGCAGGGAGTACAAACATAATACATAGGGTTGGATATATTTAGTACATGTATCACACAAGATTTTGATGAAAGGAACAGGATCGTAGAATAGCATTTTTGCTGCCTGGGCTGGCTGGCTAGTGTTATCCGGACCATCCAGGGATCACAGGATCAAAGAATTGAGTATGTGCTTGAGAGAGCATTCATTGCAGAACAGAAAGGGCGTGTTTTTTGGATGCATGAAAATGTCACTGTCACCTGGTAGTTGTGCTGGACCTTCCTAAAGCAAAACAATTATAAAACAAAAGGCCCAGACATAAAAGCAATGTGTCTGGCACATGCCCCAGACTCCCAGCAAATAAAACCCACACCCACATATCCCTCAGCTGTCCTCCACCTGCGACCTATCACAGTTTTACCGATCATATACGTATACAAGTACGTACATGTACATAGTAAAGATCCATCATGTACACACACAGGTCTTATTGGGGGTGAGGGATCGTCTAACAACAATAGAGGTAAGTCTAGCTCGTTCATAAAGGGAACCTGTCACCAAATTGTAACTGACTGGTCCAAATATCATTTTGATTTTCTCAATTTATAGAACAATACGTGTACAAACAGTATCCTTAGTTTATAACCACTAAGCTAAAAGACATGGCATTTCATAAATCATAATAAAACCTAAATTAGTACAAACCTGTACTTCAACTGAGGGTTGGGAGGAGGCATACCTAGCAGCATGGGGGCCACAACAAGATGAGAGAGAATAGAAATGCAGTGGACCCCGTTAGACGTGCATAAACAGGTTAAGCATCAGCTGTACAAGAAACTTCTGGGAGCGAATTCAAGAGCCACTAAAAATGACATGAAAGGATCTTCCCATGCTGTGAAACTTCAAAATCAGATTTAGTTTAAGATATTTTCGTCTTAAAATTCAAATTAAATAACATGTTTTTTTTTCTGAGATTGGTTGCTGAGACTCTGCGGTGTTGCTGAGACTCTGCGGTGTCTCCATTCTTGCTAAGGTACAAGGCACTGCGTCGGACTAGTAGTAAGTCCATTCGATAATTCTACCATAAACGTTCTTTTATGTTCGGATGTTCGGCTATTTTCAATTAAAAGAATTTGCAAGTTTGAATGGTTACACACCGAGATAGCATTAATAATATGAATTAATCATATATAGTATAACAATTTGGTCCATATGATTAAAGCAATTTAAATTAAACTTGGAACAAGCCGGTTGCAGCTCTGACAATTCAATATTACGGGCTTTGTTACTTTTTCTATATCCACTAGTTAGTAATGCTACAGACCTAAAGGTTGGAAAAATAAATGAGTAAATACCTCATGTTACCAATATATACAATATCAATTTAGACGACTCATGCAACGCAACAAAAATTTACTTCGTGCAATGAATTAAATACTGTTTAGGTATCAACTGTGGAATTAGCAAATGCTACACTTTTAGGGAGAATAAATGATGCGCACAGCATCCATTTTCCAGGAGCAACAAGTCGTACCCGTCGCACGTCTACTTTGACTGCTACTTCCACCAGCGCAATTCTTATTCTCTGCATCAGAAGAGGTTTATTAAGATGTTGTCTTTAGAGAAAGGTTCACACATAACACTAGCCCAACAGCAAAGTCAAAAATAAAAGTGATTAGCGATATCTAATCAAAGACCCTACATAAAATATACACAAAATATCAGCAACCAACCTCGTGAAAATCAAATTCTGGATCTCGCGCTTTGGAGAATCCATAAACATGGATCATTGGAAAAGTATATTCGCCATCCTTAGGTCTATTTTTGTATATTCCCCGAAATGCATCTGCAGAGGAAGCCAAGCATATTCAGAAATTAAATCTAGATATTATAGTTGTTTACTCCTACAGAAAGTAACTAAAAAATTGTAGCAGACCGTGTACATCAGCTCCCAACTCTGCTGATCATTGCATGTTTATAATATATTTAAGAAAACTCTAGTAACTAATCTCATTCACAGAAAATTTAATTCTCCACTAATACATAGACAAACAGCACATCAATGACCAAGCCATTAATTAAGCAATTATATAGTAAGATTTCCAAGACATGAAAAAAGAGGGATTATCTCGTTCGCAAAAGTGTTAACGCTCTTACTCTAACCCACATTAGGTTTATAGAGTAAGATTATCTTATGACCAAAAATTTAAAACGAGTGAGTAGGATTATAGGAACGAGTGGTAATGCCTTTACTGTCACCTTCATTAGGATGATTTTGAGCTCATGATCTGTAGTTAAATCGAAAACACCATATACAACTTCAAACTCATTTGGACAAGGCTTTAACTCATCGAGACACTGCTTTTTGCAATTTCCAACCATTCCTCTCAATAAAGGAATATATTTATGTATGATGTATGCAGTGGCCAGGAGTGAACAGACCATTGCAACCCTCACTACTCAGAACTACTTGAAACAGTCCAAACAGTAAGGGAAAAACAGTTTGCCCCCATTCACCCTACACTCCAGAACTATCAACCATTGATGGGGAAAAATTAAGAAAAGTTCAACGTATTTAATTGTACTATCCAGAAAGAAGAGTGGGATGGATCAAAATTGGACAGTGTCACAAAATATTGTGCCGATAAAGAAATAGTGATCTTGTCAAGAAAGGCAACCTAGAAATTCTGCAGCTTCACTTGGCAAGTTCATAACCACTTGTGTGATGGACTGAGATATATCACTGGCATAAAGAGACTTAATGAACCTTCTTCCATCCATGTTGAAGACCTAGAGAAACAAACAATGACCTTAGTTGGCATAAAATTTCATCAAGAAAAGTAGTGCTACCACATGCAGATTCAAATGCAACTTCTGCCAGGGTTTTTCATAACATTAAAATAAACAGCACGTCCTTTTAACCATTACTCACTCACGTCCTATAAATCATGAACACTTCAAGAAAGGAGTAGTGCCTGAAGACACTTATGACAGACGATGCACTATTTCAAATCCTAATAGGACATTTCATATTTTACTATTTCCGTGTGTATTTTTGTGTCCATTCTTCTTGGCTTCACAAATAGGCTTAAAAAATCTACAGAAGTCTAAAAATGTTGAAGAAAAGAATAAGTTGCATTTCTTTTAACATGAACCAAGAAATTGCAACTCCAAGTTTGGATTCCAATTCCAACATACTTTTTTCATTATTATCTATTCATGTGGAAAAGTCCATAAAACATCTTAACGAAAATACTCACTCAACAAGCAATCATACCTTAATCTTCTTCTCAAGTTTATTTAGAACACTATTTCTTTCCAGATATTCAACTGCATATGGATTTAAGTCATTAGCAAAAACACGCTTAACTATCCTCGCGGCAGATATGGCTAAAGGACCAACTCCCGAGAAAACATCACCTGTCAAATGATGATAGATATGTAAGCAAGCCATGGATACTTTTTCATCACGATTAACATAAAGAAGAACAATCCATAATGTTGCAAGGGGGAAGGATGCGTTCATTTTTCAAATCTCTGACAGCAACTTTTAAATGAAGTTAGTGCAGACTAGGTATTCATTACCTAAATTAAGAAAACTATAAGGGAAAAAACCTAGTCTTGACAAGCCTCTGGAATTTTTCTTTTCCCTGGTCAACCTTGTATATCCCAATGTCTTAGAGATTTCAAGTAGTTTCTCCAGAATACTATCCAACCGTGATATGCACATGCATTAAAATCTTTGGAAAGCTCCGAAAAGAATTACATCATTGATGACATACTTGTGTCCAGATTCTGTATGTAGGAATTTGATGTTATTATGTGTTAGAATTGTCTTGATTATATAACTTAACTTGTTTAGATAGGTTAAGAAGTCAGTCCTAAAAGGCTGCTTTTTCTTATTAGAATTAATTAGCTAGATATAGCCTTTTCCTTGTACACTCTTGGTATTCTTGATGTAATTTACTTTTATAAATAACATGGAACAGCAAAAAGAATCAATCTGTCAAGCCTTTGTTTATCATTTTTTCATTCTTAATTTGGTATCAGTGCAGGTCGATCCGACTCTGCTTATGTTGTGATTTTCCACAGCCGTGCAGAATTAACCTCCACTGGTCATCTTTTTTTTTTTCCACTACGAACACCTAGTCTAGTTCGTCTCATTAAGATACAGTGAATCCTGTAATCTTCTGTTGCCCTGCCGACCACCTCCTTCTCATTAAGATATGGTGTGTCTCTGTTAGGATACTGTTAGGATACAGAGAGGAGTAGGTCAGAATTAGAATAGATTAGTTAATTGATTTGCTAGTTAGATATAAATAAGAAAGAAGGAGAGGGGAGTGGGGCAGTGTGTAATATTTTTGTAGATTGAACTTTAGCTCTCCTATTTCTTGTTTTTTTTCATTCTATTCAATAAAAACCTTTCTTTTCTTCTCTTTATAATTCTTGGTTCCTAACAGTCTCTGATTCTCTACCACACGCCGCCACATGTAGCCTCTCTACTCCTTACAACTTGGCGCATGAAGGCCATGTGCCACCTCCCATCAACAGAGCAACTCCACGACTCCTTCACAAGGCTCGTTGGACCTTCTTGTTTCTGTTTCAACCCTTGTTTCTCTATTTTCAGCTTTGGCTGAGAGGCTTATATCTCCTCTCTGTTGGGTTTCATCTTCTCTCTCTCTCATACTCTTCCTCCGCCATTGTTTATTGTCTTTTACAGATGGCACTGGCTGCAGGGTGTACAGTGTTGCTGTTTCTGACTATTGACACCCATTCCTTTTGCGAGAGATTTAAGTTGTTGGTTTGCTACTGTCACTGAAATTCTGATTATTAGTGGATTCCTCTTCCTATATGCCTTCCGTTTCTCAAAGTGAATGCAAACATCCTCAATGCTCCTTTAGTAGGAAAATTGGCACACTGAAAATAACTGTTTTTCGTTATATGGTTTTCCTCACAAGACAACAAACACCTTTCAATCTAATAAGGTTGAACCATAATATACAGATGAAATATATCAAGAATATCTCAAGTTAAAATCCAGCAGCCAAGCAGAATCTTTCACACAATCTAATTTTGTCAAAAGCTTGCCTTTCTCAAACCTTGGAGTGTCAAAGTCCATGGATATTTCATTCAAGTGCTTCTGTCCACATTTCTAGTAATATTTCCTTATTTTCTTCCATTTCTTGTCCAAAAGATTTCTCATATTGTCACTTTAGCCAATGGATCCAAAGTTACTTCTCAAGGTATTAGTCAAATCTCCCTCTTTGAACCTAAAGAATGTTCTTGTCCCTAATTATCCTTTTAATATAATTTCCTCAAGTCAATTAACTAAATCTTTAAATTGTTCCGTAAGTTAACCTTTGATGCAAATTCTTTTGTTATACAAGGTCATAATTGGTGAAGAACATGAATCCGGAGAACTCTACTATCTTGGCACTGGACTATCAATGTCTTGTTTAGCATCCATATCCCAAGCTTTTGCATGATCGTTTGGGTCATCCACACGTATCAAAATTAAAAAGGATGATTCCTGAACTTAACAAACTCCATGTCTCAAAATGTGAGTTATGTCAATTACAAAAACATATTGAGTCTTCTTTTCCAAAAAAGAACTGAAACAAGATGCAGCTTTGTCTCTTCTATAATTCATTCTGACATTTGAGGTCCACACCAAGTCACATCCTTTGGGTTTCCTTATTTTGTCACTTTTACTGATGAATATTCTTGTTGTACTTGTGTTTTACTTAATGAAAGGTAGGTTTAAACTTTTCAATATCTTTGTGCCTTTCCTTAATGAAATTAAAAGCCAATTGGCCAAGTTAAGGTGCGATAATGTCAAAAGAATACTTTTCTTTTGGTTTTTCCACTCTTTTAGATTCACATGACATTTTACGTCTGTCCACCTATCCTCATTCACCTCAGCAAAATGATATAGCAAAGAGAAAAAAATTACACTTAACTGAAATTGTTCGTACCTTATTGCTTGGTGACAATATACATGTCCATCACTGGAGTGGTGTCATCCTTATTGTTTGTTATCATATTAATAGAATGCTCTCTACTTCTTTGGACAATAAAGTTCCATATTCCATTGTGTTTCCAAATGAACCTCTATTTCTCATTTCTCCTCAAGCCTTTGGTTGTGTATTGGACAAACTCTCATCCCAAACTATCATATGTGTCTTCTCAGGATATTCTCATCTTTAAGAAGGGTATCTATGTTATTCCCTTGACACTAAAAAATATTACATGTCTGCAAGTGTCACCTTTTTTTCGAAGAAACTCCTTTCTTCTCCTCGTCCACACAAGATGTTAACTTTATACAACAAATCTTGCATTTGCCTTTAGTTGAGACCTTTGTGTATCATATTCCTAACATTGTCAATAATCCTAATTACTCTCCTCAAACATCACCTAGACCATCACCCCCTCCTTTTATCACCTACCAACAACAGACTCAAATGAGTAGTCCAATACTATATAATGAGTCCTTTTCATCAAGTCCTTCACCATCATTGTTCCATATAAAGACTTTTTATGATGAAGATTCAAATTGGCCTATTGACATTCAAAAAGATACTCACTCTACATGCAATCTTCATCCTATTTACAATTTTTTAAGTTATCATCATTTGACTACTTCCTATTGTTCTTTTATCTCCTCAGTATCTTCTATTACCATTCCTAAATATGCGAAAGAGACACTTGATCATCTTAGGTGGCGACAAGTCGGGATTGTTGAAATGCAGGCTCTTGAACATAATGGTACATGGCACTTAATCCTCTTCCACCTGGACAGAAGGTTGTTAGTTGTCATTGGGTTTACACAGTTAAAGTTGGGGCAAATGGTGAAGTTGATCGCCTTGAAGTTAGATTGGTAAGGGATATACTCAAATTAATGGCCTTGCTTACAGTGATACTTTTTCACCCATAGCCAAAATGACTATTGTGGGTCTCTTCCTTAACATGCCAACTAAACATCATTGGCCTTTTCATAATTTAGATGTAAAAAGTGTTTTCCTTCATGGTGATCTAGAAAAGGATATTTACATGGAGCAACATTTTGGAATTGTTGCTCAGGGGAGTCTAACTTGGTTTGTAAATTACACCAATTCCTCTGTGTTCTCAAGCAATCTCCCCGTGCTTAGTTTGGAAAATTCACTCACATTGTTCAAATCTTTAGGCTGAAACACAATGAAGAAGATCATTTAGTTTTTTATTGTTACACCTGTTCTGAAAGATGTTAATTGTGTATGTTGATGACATAATGATGTTACTAGAATCTCACGGCAAAACAAACACTTATGCAATCACTTTCAAACCAAAGACCTTGGATGTCTCAAATACTTTCTAGTCATTGAAGGGGCCCAATCAAAGAAAGGCATATTGTAGTTTCTTAAAGGAAATATGCTTTAAATATCTTGGAAGAAACAGGCATGACAGACCATAGACCAATAGATGTACTTGAAAGGAATCCCTGGAAAAGGATATATGTCTACAAAATGGAATGAGATGATATTAAAAGCCTACACAAACGCTGATTATGCAAGTTCTATAGACAACAAAAGATCTACCTCTGGATATTGCACTTTTATTGGAGGAAATTTAGTCACTTGGAGGAGCAAGAAACAAAAATGTTGTGGTGAGATGAAGTGCAAAGGCAGAGTTTAGAGCCATGACCTTAGGAATTTGTGAAATACTATGGTTAAAGATAATTTTAAAACTTGAAGATTGATTGGAAGAAGCCTAAGTAATTATATAGTGATAGCAAGTCAATAATAAATATTGCACATAATCTATTGCAACATGATCATGTTTAAGTAGAAAAAGTCTTCATAAAGGAGAAGTTGGATAATGGGACAATATGTACACCATTTGTACCCTCTGGAAATCAACTTGTAGATGTATTGACAAAAGAACTAAGTAGTGCTACATTTCAGTCTATTATTGGCAAGTTGGGAATGGATGACATCCACTCACCAACTTGAGGGGGAGTGTCAAAATCCCAGATTTATGTTGTAGTTAATATTTCCTTGGACAGTGTTAGTTACATAATTAGGATACTTAATTACATTCCATAATTAAGAAGATTAATAAGCTGACAGTATATTTTATATTTTTTGTACGGGGTCATTGGTTCTGAATTGTAGGAATAGATTATATCCATCATAGATTAGGATTTTTAGTTAAGTCTTTGTATTCCATTTAAGAGCAATTGCTACTCTGAATAATATCTGAAACAGTTTTTCTAACAGATATCATACAAATAAATCAACTAATCTCTTGTGGACAAGAAGCAGGCTACAAATTATGTCGTAACAAATTACTAAAATGACATTAGTGAGCACTTTTTGAACCAAAACCAAAATGTTGTTGAATAACTTAAAATCCCCATTGGATAATATTCCATTTCCTAGCATTTTACATCAATCTCATTCCTACATTTAGAGTACTAACTCTTATTTATACTAAGCATAGTCCTTCTAACTAAACGGGGAAACAAATCATGAGACAAGGAAACACGGAGACCAATCCAAATATAAAGGAAAATAGGAAAATTAATCCTAAAGGGTAATATAAAATTTGATCAGATTCAGATATATGATAATATATGTCCATATATTCTAATTTCTGACAGATTTTTTATTTTCAAACTCTGACTCACAGCAAACAAACCAAAATGTTGTCAATTGTTATCACTCATCAACATTTCACATCAGATGCTCTAACCAGCTAGATTCCATTATCAAAATGACAATAATTAAAAGATATTGAAAGTGGTATCACATAAGTAGGCTTATTTTACAAGGGTAGACACATACAGACAACATCTGTCCGAGTGAAACCACTCAGAAGCCTTTGTCTTTCAGTTCCAAGCCTAGAACTCCAATATCTGCACAAAAAGAAGAAAAGAAACAAAAGTGATCATTCATACTCTTGCATTTATTTATTTTACCTAATTTCCTGAGTATGTTTTGAAATTTGAAAAAAAAAATAGATATTAATTTACCTTTTATTTTAGATTCCATATTCATTGAATGAAATTTCATAACAATAATCAATATATGCAAAAGGTGAAACCAGTAACTGACTCGCATGCAATACTGTAACAATGTAGGTCCAGTAAGGTTCTTAAGCCAAAGTTCTGCCATATAAACATGCAGCCTATGGCAACACGTAGCTGGCCTCACTTCTCAAGCTGCCAATGGCGGAAGGGTAAAATACACCATATTATAGTGTTACATTGCTATAACCGTTATTGGTTATTGAACGACATTGAGGTCCAGAGTCAAAGCAACCAATCTAGTGTTTGACTCAAGAAATAAACACACAGAATAATAATGGAAATAATCTTGTTTTAGGCCATTTGAGTACAAAAACAGGGTCCCTAACAAGGAGTTTCCACCTTTAAAACACAAGGAATAATAATCTAATGCCTTAATTGTCTTTTACAAATCTGTAGCACAACCTGTATACCACTGTAGCAGGCAGTTACATCATAACATCTAACTGCCTGATCCAAATCAATATAATAATAACAACCTAATAACTTCCTAAAACAGAATAGTATCTGTCCAAATTAGATTTTAGGCCATCAATGCCTTATTACAGAAGCAGTTTAAGTTTTTGTTTAATGTTTGGGGCCTGGATTTGGTTTCTAGGGGATATCTTAATTAAGGATTGGGTTGGATCAGGTCAAGCACCGTCTTTCCACCATTTCTGCCATGGCAGCCACTTCTGGTATGGTCATGACATGAGACCTGGCACGCCATCTCTATAGAATGACAGCTGGTTAGAAATCTGCCATCACAATCCACCATAACTGCTTTTTAACAAAAGACTTAACTAACACTCAAAAGTAACACCATACCCTACAATTTACTAATCTGGAATTAATATTATAAACTTCCAAATACAGAATCATACCTTCCTAAATAAGATTTTGGCTCATTGTCTACCTTTTTCAAAGGTACTAAATCAATCAAAACAGATAATGTCTTTGTAATCTATAACAAACAAGTAATAACCGGGATTGATTTTTGTAACTGTTTTTTGTATATACATTTTTTTGCCTCTTACCCTTCGTATTATCTTAGTTAACCAACTTTTTAATTTCCATGAAAAAACCATTCATACATAGTGAACAATTGTGATGAAAAATTGAAAGCGTTCATGTGAATAACCAGTACAACATGAAGGGCTTTCTCTTGCCAGATTCTAGATATGGAGAATAATGTTGTAATTAAAAGAGGAATACAGAGAATATTTGGAGGTCACAACAAAGGCTCGCCATGTACTAATTATATGCATTGAAGGGGGAACTGATTCTTAGTATCCAGAAAAGCAACAATACATATGCCATAACATCTAGAAAACATCATTTCCAACATTATGAAGTGCACAAAGTTGTCTGTCTTCAGCAATAATTTAAAGGAAAGAGATGAAGAACACATGGACAGTAAGACAGATTGAGACAACATATACTGTACACATGACACTAAAGGGTCTAAAATGTACAGTTTTTATAAGACGTTTTTATAAACAGAAAGATACAAGTAAATGTATCAATACCCATAACCATATTAACAAACTAAACTATGTCTGAACGAGTAGAAAGAAAGGGAGAATCTTAAATGTAAATCTATCTATAATTCATAGGAACACCAAATACCAATGCCTGCCAAAGAAAACTCCTTATAAAACTTTTCAACAAAAAGTCAAAAATCTACATTTCTTAATCGTGATATCAAAATCTACATTTCTTAATCGTGATGCAGCCCCAAGGCCCGAGATGCCTATGGTGTATGTAAGGAGGTAAAAGGTGTGATGCACCTGGTCAGTCTTAGGGGTGATAGAGAAATATTAAGTAACTGCAAACCTAGCAGCAGAGCATGAGGGGAGTGCATGTGGGTTTGTTGTAGAGAGAGAGAGAGAATATTAATCAAAGAAGATGGAATTAGGTTTGGAATGGGAACTGTCAGTCTTTTTCATTCATATACCACAGTACGTAGAATATACCAGAATCTTTTATTCTAATGTCACTGTAATACAAACATTTTCATACATAAGTCCTTCCTTCTAGTTTTTCTTGCTTGTATTGTAGCTACCTATCACATAATTCTATTGGAGATCTCAAATCGAGTAGGAATTAGGCCAGATTATAATAAATAAATGAGGTGCAATCCTCACCTTATAAGCCAATTTTGTGAGATTAAGTTAAGCATAAACTCACTAAGATAGTATCAGAGTTCTTCCGAGTTTATCCTAATCAAGTTTTTTGGAGCTATTATGCCACCATTATTGGACTCCTGTTAGACCACTCATAAATATTTAATCTCACACTCACATTGATTAGGAATTAGCCAAATTATAATATATAAGTGGGATGTAATCCCAACTTACAAACCGGTTTTGTAAGGTTGAGTTAGGCATAAACCCACTTACTAAGATTCCTAGCCTACACATAGATTTCAGATCAGGGAAGGATATACTTGTTTCACCAGTCTTACACAAACAGAAAATCCAATCATAGTATCTTATTAAGGTTATGCCTAGACCATATCAAACCATTTTCATGAAATGACATTAATTGAGCAATTAGTAAATCAAGTCTTCTATGTTGGTCAGGGATGGAAATAAGAGCATACACTGTTGCTAAGTCAACCTGAAAGCGAATTCCATTCTCAACTACTGTAGTCACAAGAGAGTGGTTTCCTGCCAAAACCTCAAGCTGCATGGTCCTGTACTCATTTTGAATGGAATCAATCTTGTTCACAACCGTTCCTATCTTTGGCCTATTTTTATCCAGCACAACCTGGATATGAAAGTAGCCTTTCATAAATTAACTCAGATAAGAATTTGCAATACATTTTACATTTCACATTTAATGCAAAAACCAAAATTATTTCTAAAATAAAAACCTTTGCAATTAGCCTCTTGTACGGTAAATGTTCATCCCTCAAATTTAGGTGTGCTATATGACCAACAGTCTCAAAAGCTGAAGGAATAATCATACCCGCAGGCAGCAAGGTCTCCAATACCTGCAACAGTGATATAGACCTGATAATTTTTTATTTTATTCACTATTTGAAGTTGAATAAAGAACACCAAACAGGTAAAACTGATCAAAAAACATTCTTGGTTGCATACATCAATGTGAATTTAAATTTAAAAAATAACTACTGATATATATCAGATTTTATCTTAAAACCAATTGACATTATAAAGTTGCTCAACAAATACATAACCGCACCCTAAGAATTGAGTCAGGAGATGATGTGGGACTTCCTTAACAGCCCTTCTCCACAGATATCTACCAGAACTAACAAGTCTACCAGAATAGACAATTACCAAGATGAGCTATAGGCTCTGATATCATGTCAAAATTTATCCTAAAACCAATGGCATTGAGCAAAGTTGCCCAACAGATATATAAATCATACTCCAAGAATTAAGGCAAGTGATGTGAAATTTCCCAATACCCCCTCCACAAATACTTACCAAACCAAGTGAGCCTATCAAAGAATAGGCCATTACAAAGACTATAAGCTCTAATACCATATCAGATTAAGTGAAATTTCTTCAACAAATATATAAGTTGCCCTCCCCGAATTATGTTGGATATCCCACTCAACTAGGGATATGGCCAAATCATAATATATATATATATATATATATATATAAAGTGGGATGCAAACCACATCTTACAAGTTGGTTTTGTGAAATTGAATTAGGCTTAAATTTCACTTAAGAAATTGAAACCGACACGGTGAGACTTCCCAACTATATAAACCAGACATCAATTGTAACTAAAAACCCAAACTTCATAGAATAGTGTCAACCCAGATTATGTGTATAACAGTGTGTCCTTGTACCTCGGTCATCTGCCAGTAATCATAGAATAGTGTCAGCTTGCATCTAACTAGCTCAAGGGTCAACATTGTACTCTTTTCTGCATACTCCTTCAAAACAGCCTGAAGACAGGGCAGAATATAAGTTATTAGATGAAATATCAAATGTCAAAAGCACATATAGGACAAATTTTCAAAATATTAATAATAAGAAAAACATACATATAATAGTGATTGATCCGATTTTAAACTAAGAGATGGAACATGAAAGAACGAGGAGATATCCAACATCAGGCCAATACTCAATAGTATAGTATCTAACAAAAATTCTAAACTAAATATAGTTTGGTAACTGTTCACTGGTTCACCTTTGACCTACCACTATTGAAACTTGTAGAGAGCCGTAAAATAAGATTGGTACTATGGACTTCGAGAACAAACAATATAAGTTTTCTTCCAAAATAACCCTAAACTTACACGAAGGCCAACATAACCTGAGTAAAGTCCAATAAACTAAAAAGAATATCAAACAAAAGGTCATGACAGTTAAACCAATATGATTTCAGATTTTTACAGTACACCTTGGCATCACAATGTACTGCATATTTGTGGATTGAATACCTCCCTTATTGCATCATCCAATTTGACCAACACCAGTTAAAAAAATCTCCTTGTAGAAGGGTTTGCCGCTATAAAACAAATTACTTCTGCAGTTAACTCTTATCTTTAAAATAATCAAGTGCATGGACTTCCTATAGACACACTTATCTATTCTAAGAAAATAAAAACAAATCCCTCCTTACTAAGTTAGATAAGTTTGTGCACTATCAAATAAAATTATTGCTCTTTGACCATACATATCTACATTCAAATGAATGACAGACTAGAACCCACGCGACTCTCGCAAAATTTCCTACGGGAAGCTACATTATGGCTAAACACATATAACTAAATCTAGTCAACTTTGAAAACAGAAAATATGTGACTACCAAGATTCAATGCTAGAGCATTTACAAGGAACTTCGCTGTACCAACAGCAGCACCTATCACATTTATGATTTGAACATGCTTAGAACCTGTCTGGATAAACATTTTCATGGTACTTTTAAGACAAGAAAAAAATAATGAAAATGAGTTTCTTCATAAACTAAAATTAGTTTATACATAAATTAATTTGTAAAAGTTCTCTCGCATCAGCTTCTCTAAAAAATGTTAATGTCTTTTAGCTTATGGTTAAACTAATTTACAATTTTATTTTATTTTTCATTCTGATTTTTCTTCTCCCAAGAGTGCTTATTAAAATGTTTATTCAAACGTCATTATAACTATAATCATATCTTCTCTTCGTAATGTACACAAAAAGTTGAAAAACGAATCACACAAACAAACCACAATTGGCGCAGAAAAGGCGTATTTGCAAACAGTGAAAACTCACAGAATAGGAAAGAGTGACTACTGAAAGAACAGAGGCACCACCTTAATTGCCTCGGGCAACTCCTCCACACTGCGACCCGCGTAGCGTTCGTCCAGAAGCAGCAACCTCGTCGAGCCCCTCCACTTGCTACTCGCAAACTCTTCTCCCAGTAACCTCCTCATACCAACACTATCTTCTTCTTCCTCCTCAACAACCTCAACCACGGCAAAACCATTCTGCCCCACGCGCCTACCCTCTTCCACTTCCATCGCCTCCTTCATCTTCTTCCTCTTCTTATTCCTATTCGGCCGCGAAATCTTCGCGAGGTTGCGGAACTTCACGAATCCGCGCGAGTTGAACGTCCTTGCGAGTTTGTCGCGGTACAGAACGGGGCTCAGAACTTCGCCATCTCCGTCGGCCTTACCATGGATCCGGCGCTGCACCGAGACGAGAGTTCTTTCTTCTTCGTTTTCGAATTCGCCGTCACCGTTAATTGGTTGAGGTAAGAGAGGGGCGAGGCTAGGGTCGAGGTCGTCGCCGGGGACGCGGGCAATGTTGCGGACGCGGGGCCAGTTGAGAAGGTGGCCGCGGAGGCGGCCTTCGAGGGCGGAGCATTCGGCGGAGGGGACGCGAAGGGCGGCGAGAAGGAAGACGCGGGTGAAGGCTTCTTCCCGGAGGACGGCGTCGTTTTGATTTTGGGAGGATTGGGATTGGGAGTGGGAAGGTATTGTACCCTTGCGGAGGGAGGGCCCGTAGGAGAGAGGAGTTGTGGAGAAGTGTGGGATGAAGAAAGTAGTTTTAAGGGTAAGAGCAAGGGAGGGTTTGAGTGTGTTGGGAAACAAGAATTTTGAGGGAAGGGGAATGAGATAGGGCTTTAGGAATACGTTGCTCATGCTCCTGCTAACCATCACCTCTCAACTCAAAGATGAAGAAGATTCAACTCATATGGGACTTCATTCTCATACAAACAAAACTACAACCTAACCCAAAACTTGTAAGGACTAAATCTATATGAAATTAAGATATATTTAATAAACAACATAAATAATTATCTCAGAAATATATAAACTTACAATATAAAATAGATAAAAATGTATATTAAATTATTTTTTATACTTTTAAAATAAAAATACTTTATTTAAAAGTACAGATATAACTTAAGGATGCAAACAATTTGCACGTCATTATTAACTTAATAAAGCTATTAAACATGAAACATAAAAATCAATTGACACTTAATGTAATAATTATTTATTACACCCGTTTTAGATGTTTGTTGTTGAAGAATGTGTTTCCATACAATGTTAATGTTAGTGTAAATAATAATGTTTTGTTAACACTCTTTGTCAACTAAAACAGACTTGATGCATACGTGATATTAGGTGAGGATGTGACAGTAGGGTTTTTTGTAATTTTGTGGCAGTTTTGTAAGAGCGTAAGAGTTTAGCGTTTGAGTGGGGGTGCAGAAGCAGAAGTGGGTAGGTCGAACAAAAGGGAGAAAGAAACAGCGACCTAGTTGGAGGGAGGGAGAAAGAAGCAGCTGGAAGCACATATATTACACCGGTTAGATGGCTTAACCGGTGTAATATGGATCGTATATTACAGCCACTCTACCAGAACTAGTTACCCAACCACATTCTAGCACACGCAAAACTGGTTACCTATGTGCTTGTAAGTGGTTACTTCTATGACGTTTATGGTCACCCACTATTTATGAAAGAAAAATTCAAAAAGTTGTTGAATATGGGTCATATATTACACTGGTTGGATGGTTTAACCGGTGTAATATGGGTCATATATTACACCCATGACATCTAAAGACCAACCCAGGTTAAATTAGGCTTTCTAGAAAACTCCTAATTAAATCTAGGCCGGCCCATTAGATCTAAAATAAGCACTTGCTACACATCATGTCACACCTTCCATGTGAGCTCATTTTAGGCGCCAAATTCAAACCCATTTCATTTGAAATTTCCCACCATTTCTACTTGTTCAAATCCATCCCTTTCATGCTATATAAAGAGGTGCTTGGTTCATGTAATTTCAAGATTAATGAATGAGTGAATTGCTGCCCAAATTGCTAGCCAATTTCACTCTTGTCTCTACCTCTTTAGGATAGACACTTAGTCTTCAAATTTCCACTAGATCAAGTGATTAGGCCTCACCTATCACTCTCCATACTTAGCCTTCACCTTCACATAATCCACAAGTTCTACGTGAGCTCCTTGTCCATTTCAATCCATGAAGCTTCCGCATATCTCCACCAAGAAAATCCAATCGGAATGAAGGCACTACTCCATCAAGTTGTATTTAGAGCCAAGGTTCTTCAAGAGCTAAGTGTGCCTTCTTCTTTTCGTCTTAAATTTTTATGTTGATTCTTGATTTCGTGTTGTTCATCACTTTTATATTGTCTTGCTGTTTTTTTTTTTAATTTTCGAATTGATTTGGTGTGTTGTTTGGAAATTCCAATCGGTGCATCTTGTTCAATTGTTCTTAAGCAATCTGTGTGCAATTTTGTGTAGGATTCCATGCAATTTTGTGTTTTCTGTTTAGATTTGCTTTTTGTTCCCGCCGGTTGACCTGAACACCTTTGTGCGTCTCTACGAGCTGCGCTTCAAGAACCCTTTGCTCCTGCTCCAACGTTCTCCTTCCTCCACCGTAAACACCTGAAACAGAGAGACAAATGGCGCCCTCACGGCCGTTTGCACTCCGACGCTCAAGTCAGTTATTGGGCAGAAAACACTGAAACACTTCTCGTCGCAGAACACCGTAAGGTCAATGTTCAGAGCAGTGTGTAACT
Organism: Phaseolus vulgaris; assembly: GCF_000499845.2. NCBI lineage: Eukaryota > Viridiplantae > Streptophyta > Magnoliopsida > Fabales > Fabaceae > Phaseolus > Phaseolus vulgaris. The sequence goes on from NC_023755.2 coordinate 26,825,441, forward strand.
AAAAATCTTAACTTCTGGAAAATGTCCTAGAATGTGTAAAAGCGTACCTCATTTTGTTTATCGTAAAACCTTATATACCTTTCCAGTGTTTCTGTCCACGTGTCAACTTGAGACTTACACGCACTGTGGGCGCACCTTAGCGACACTATCACCCAGTCTTAGGACCATCTTAGTGCGTAAGGTTGCCCTGTCGAAGTGCATCTAGCGCGGAATGACCACTCAGACGTCAACTCATACGCCCAATATCTGAGGGGTCATCCTTCTCGAGCATACTCTACCCCTTCACATGCCATGCATGCAGATCACCCCTGGGACATGACCCTTACGAGTCGTCTCTGTCCCAGTGGCTTTTTGATGGTGGTGCGTACTACCGCCTCTGATATGATTCCACTATCAAAGTAGAGATGATTCTTTGACATTCTATGGAATCAACTTGAGTTGGAGATAGCTTAGGCACTTTTAATAGAATTGGATCAAGGTTCTATGTTTCAAGAACTCACCAAAACTTGCACCAAACACCAAACTCATATGGAAGATCCACCTATTGTCAATTGAACCGAACAAATTGTGGAAAAAGGCAAATGAACCGATTGAAACTCTTAAGAAAGCAAATGAACCGAACAGATTATGAAAAGAAGCTACAGAACCGAATCAAAACAAAAATAATTGAAAACAGCCGAACATAAGTGCAAGAAAAGGAAGATGAACCGAACAAAAGAAACTAAGACATGTTTATGCTTCGTATGATAATGGAGATGAAAGGAAGAAGAACTTATGGAGATGGATGCTTTGGTTTGATGATCACGCCACTTAGAGGATGAAGGCTCCAAGATGAGTGAGCTAGTGCCGCCACTTGAGAGAACCAAATGCACTCAAGATAAGACAAGGTGAAGGAGAAGACAAGTTCGCACAAATTCCCTCTCAAATTGAGTAGAGTTTCTCTATTGCTAATTTCCAATCTGCATTGTGAAGGACCTAAGCCCTCCTTTTATAGGAGCAAGGGCTGGTCATTTACATAGCTTATTCCCTAAGCTACCCAAAATGCTCATAAGATCACGCCCCTCTTACTAAGCTCACTCCCCAAGCTTCTAGAATTTTCTAAACTAAAGCCTAAAGATGCTTTTACAAAAGAGGTGTCTAATGTTTCCCTCTAAGCACCTTTCTAAACACTATTCTATATTATTTACAAATTAAAAGAAACTATAAAGAGAGATATTTACATTCTTGAAAGCTTATAGACTTCTTTGGTGTTAGGCTTGATCCTCTCTTTATTTTATGTCTTCTTTTAATTTTGAGAAGACTAGAAGGAAGAACTTCAAATGTGAGGGTGAATGCCCTCTTCCTTCATTAATAAAAGCCTCCTTTATTTAATTCTCATCAGCCTCCCTACACCCCATGCACGGATCCCTCGTGACTTGGGCTTCTTCTTTTGGTAACTGGGATATGGCTTGGAAACCACCTTTCTGACACATCTTTACTCTTGGGATGCCGAGGTCTGTGGCCTCCACGCCGTAACTCGATGCCGCCCTCTCCTCGACACCCCTTATCTGTGAGCCTAGCAAGGCTCCTCCCTTGCCAACTGAACATCCTAGTGGGCCCAACCTTCGAGGTCCTACTTTGACTTTTGGTTAACTTTCGAGTCCGAGGACTGGTCGGTACACAAGCCCCCCAGTCTCGAGCTATCAATTTGCACAACGAAGAGACTATGGCCTCGCCCTGCTATCCCACGTGGCACCTTACGACAGGATGTGTACTGTGCACTGAAAGACGTTTTATTGCTTACATTTAAACAGCTTACACGTGGCTCGATCCAACGGCTGGGACCTAACGTTGTTTGTGCTTCCAAGTTTACGTTAAATTTATTCTCAACGCGCGCTCTATTTCACTGTTCCATCTACTTGAAACTTCTCTTACAATCTTCTTCTTCACCTTCGAGCTTCCCTGCTTCGTCGCTCTTGTAAAAACTGCAACTTTCACCTCCTCATAATCAAAGGTATGGTTTTTACGCATTGATTGCTCTTCACTCTTGATCTTATGTATTGATAGACTGTCTGGGACTGTTTAGATTCTTACATTTACGCTTTTCTCAACATTTTCCTTGTTCCCCTGTTTTCTGTGTTTTTTCGCGTGGGTAGGGTTTTTTGGGTTTTCCTTAGCTTCGCGCCATAACCCCCATTTGTTGAACCTTTGCTTTTCTTTCCCAGCTTCCTTGACCATGGCGAGAACGAAAATCACAGCCAACCCTCCTCCTCCTAGCGTCAATTACAAAACATCGTACCCTTGGGCCTACGATAGGTGTACCGTCCCGTCCCCGGGCGTTGACTAAAGTCAAAGTCAAAGGTACGGTGGGACCCGTCGAGGGGCCCGAGGAAGGAGGATGAGGCGTCGCCAGTAGAGGGAGTCACCGGTATAAGGCGCTGATGGCGTCGCCAACATGAGGTGCTGATGGCGTTGCCCCCCGATACCCACGGGTAGGAAAGACTGTGGAGGGGACGAAATCGCCAGAGGCCAAGTTAGAGAGAGGAGAAAGATGGCTTTAAGATCGCAGTTATAATACCAATAGAGGTGGCTTCAAGACCACAGTTCCAATACCAGTGGGGAGTATACTGGCTCGTGAAGTCCACGCCACTTTAGGGTGATCCCTGGGATAATTACGACCCAAGAGAGGGTCATGCCCAGGTACGAACCAGGTGCGTGGTACGAGAGGAAGGTAGATACACTCCCAGAGTGAGTGGCCGAAACCTGGGGAGCATGAGTTGGCACCCAGAATGTCACCCCCTGCGCCAGCGGCACTTCGAGAAGGAGGAAACTCACGCGACAGGATGTCTTTAAGATTGGGATACGGCGCCATGAGGCCCTCCACGTGTGATATTAATCAAGTCAGAAAAAAGATAGTGAGTCAACGAGAAGTTAGCAGAGATAGTAAACGAGGAAACATTAAATGTTTGCTCATCAGGTATGTTTTTATTCCAGTTAATGCTTTAAATGCTTTAAATGCTTTAAAGCGCTTTAAATGCCTCCATTAAAAGGTTTAGGAAACGTGTTAAATGCGCCTTAAAGCTCCTTAAATGCACTTTAAGACGTGTTTAATGCAGGGTGGTGTTAAAAGGGTTTTTGAGCGTTTGAAGCAAGGGAGACTTTTGGCAAATTTTCCCCAAAACTCACTCTAGTTGCTTGCTCGAGCCCTGAGGTTACGGACAAGGGACTAGAGAAGGATTGTTTGCCAGAATAAGAAACAGTACACAATATACAGTTCATTACCACCTTCAGAGCGTCTTTCACGGTGCTCCGATACGAAGGTGCAGAGTTTTGGTGTTTCTTGTTAGCTGACTTGAGCGTCTTAGTGCAAACGGCCGCTAGGGCGCCCATTAGTTCACTTCTTTGCAGGTGTTCGCAGATTACCAAAAAAGGGTGTCCATAGCAGACGGGCAAGGTCACACAGAAAGACGTACCCAGGTCAACCGGTAGGAACATTTGGCGCCCACCGTTAGTTTCTGCCCCCGAGCGGCATACAACTCTTCAATCTCTTTCCGCTGCACTTCGAAGGCACGAACCACCTCTTGAAGGCCAATGTTTTGGATTTGATGGTAGGTGAAGAGGGCCAGCAGGTCTGCATATGCTTGTTCGATCTCGTGTGCATATGCTTCGGCCCCCTCCTTGGCCTCTTGGGTCATCTTCAGTGAAGCTTGGTGAGTTTCCTCCCTAAGCCCCCAAGCCTTTTTCTCCTCCTTCAATGCCCACACCTCCTGTTTCAGACTTTGGAGGGCCTGCCTCCCCATCGCAACGCTCTGGGCCTGGGAGCGCCAGTCGAGTTCTATCAACAGGAAGGCCCCCATGTAGAAGGGCATGCCTTCTCCCCTGTTGGGGTTTCCCGGCAACATCCCCTCGTTGAATCCCCGCGCAAACTGCCTGAAGACGGGGTCGGGGATCAGAATCTCGGGGAGGGAAGAAACAGGAGCAGCGCGGGAGGGGCTGAGCCTGAAGCTGCAGCTGCTTCAGACAATGGTAGTGGCGGAGGAGCAGACTCACCCCCTTCATCCCGTTCTTCTTGGACTGTTTGAGGTGGAGGAGACATGGCACTTGGAGGGTTGTCCCTTAGAGAGTCCACGCCACCACCTGGAGACGCGGTTGGCAGGGTAGGGACCCTAGTAGCTTTTCTCTTTTTGAAGACCAAGCCAACCTCCGAGTCTTCACTATCTGGGGTGCTGGAACACACGTCGACGCCGCGGCCAGTGGGACCGCATCAATGGGAGAAGGGGAAGTAGGAGTTTGGTATGTTTGGGGAGAGGATGGTGGAGATGGTAGGGAAACGATGGGCGCCGGGGGAGTAGGGGGAGGCACGTCAAGGGCGAGGGAGTCCCCACCCCCCTTGGCGGATTTCAGTTGCTTCAAGGCCTTGGCGAGTGTGCGGTGCTTTGAAGAGTCCATTATCGAACCTGTGTGAGTCAGAATAACCAAGCAAAGATTAACTCGAGTAAGAAAGAACGAAAGCACTGATGGCGTCGCCAACATGAGGCGCTGATGGCGTCGCCAACATGAGGCGCTGGTGGCGTCGCCAACATGAGGCGCTGATGGCGTCGCCCCCCGATACCCACGGGTAGGAAAGACTATGGAGGGGACGAAATCGCCAGAGGCCAAGTTAGAGAGAGGAGAAAGATGGCTTTAAGATCGCAGTTATAATACCAATAGAGGTGGCTTCAAGACCACAGTTCCAATACCAGTGGGGAGTATACTGGCTCGTGAAGTCCACGCCACTTTAGGGTGATCCCTGGGATAGTTACGACCCAAGAGAGGGTCATGCCCAGGTACGAACCAGGTGCGTGGTACGAGAGGAAGGTAGATACACTCCCAGAGTGAGTGGCCGAAACCTGGGGAGCATGAGTTGGCACCCAGAATGTCACCCCCTGCGCCGACGGCACTTCGAGAAGGAGGAAACTCACGCGACAGGATGTCTTTAAGATTGGGATACGGCGCCATGAGGCCCTCCACGTGTGATAGTAATCAAGTCAGAGAAAAGATAGTGAGTCAACGAGAAGTTAGCAGAGATAGTAAACGAGGAAACATTAAATGTTTGCTCATCAGGTATGTTTTTATTCCAGTTAATGCTTTAAATGCTTTAAATGCTTTAAAGCGCTTTAAATGCCTCCATTAAAAGGTTTAGGAAACGTGTTAAATGCGCCTTAAAGCTCCTTAAATGCACTTTAAGACGTGTTTAATGCAGGGTGGTGTTAAAAGGGTTTTTGAGCGTTTGAAGCAAGGGAGACTTTTGGCAAATTTTCCCCAAAACTCACTCTAGTTGCTTGCTCGAGCCCTGAGGTTACGGACAAGGGACTAGAGAAGGATTGTTTGCCAGAATAAGAAACAGTACACAATATACAGTTCATTACCACCTTCAGAGCGTCTTTCACGGTGCTCCGATACGAAGGTGCAGAGTTTTGGTGTTTCTTGTTAGCTGACTTGAGCGTCGGAGTGCAAACGGCCGCTAGGGCGCCCATTAGTTCACTTCTTTGCAGGTGTTCGCAGATTACCAAAAAAGGGTGTCCATAACAGACGGGCAAGATCGCACAGAAAGATGTACCCAGGTCAACCGGCAGGAACAATAGGCTTCTCGCAGAGATTTCCTCTCTTACAGCCATCGCCGATTGGAGGGCTCATTTGGACAGTGAGCCCAACTTCGTGGGTAAGTCGTTTGGTAGGGTCCACAACGCGTACATATGAGTTCGTCCCTGCGTTGCTGGCGAACCCGTGTGCATAGCAATTGGGCCAACGACGGCGAACCCTTTTTCTTCTTTTATCAAACGGTCTTCAAGCGCATTAGGCAACGCCTCCCTTTCACTCACTTCGAAAGAGAGTTACTCACTGAGCTCAACGTTGCCCCTGCCCAGCTGCATCCCAACAGCTGGGCCTTCATCAGGGCCTTCTCCATCCTTTGCGGCTACTTTGGTCACACCCCCTCGATTGACATCTTTTTGCACTTTGTCGAGGCCAAAAGCCCTAGGAACAACCTGTGGGTCAGTCTCAGCGGGGTGACGGGGAGGGTCATCTTCACCTTGTTCCAACAATCCTACAAAGGATTCAAGGGCAAGTTCTTTAGGGTGTGTTGGTCTGACCACGACCGCACAGCCCTAGATGGCTTTCCCCTCTACTGGGTGAGCGAACTGAAGTCCAAAAAGGCTAAGAGCTTGGATGAGCTCTCCTCTACCAATCGAAACGTATGCTAGTTGCAGGCCAACTTGGGAGTCGTCTTCGACACCGCAGCGCTCATAAAAAAGGAATATAACCCATATGAGCTAGGTGGTTATATTGGTACAAGAAGCTGCTCTCGATCTCTTTCATACATCATGTACAGTACGGTCCTTGAGCGTTGACCAAAGTCAATGCGATGGGACCCCGAGAGAGGGATCCACTAGAAAGTATAGCAGGGCAAGAAGGAGTTTCTTTAAGGTCCACGGCCTTGGGCGTTGACCGGCCTCGGGCGTCGCCCAGGGCCAGCATAATAAAGGCGTCTAGGAAACTTGGCAGGCCAGGGAAGTGTCCTCTCCTGATACCTACGGGTAGGGATAACCGTGGAGGAGGCGGCACAGTAGGAGGTGGCACGGTAGGAGGCAACACAGTAGGGGCGTGGAGGCCTCGGGCCTCAACACCCCAGACAACAATAATAGATAAAGAAAGGTGGTTTTCAAGCCACACCCCCAATTACCAGTAGGGAGAGACCTAACTCACGAGGGATCCGTGCATGAGGTGTAGGGACGCGATAGTACGCACCACCGTTGGAAAGCCACTGGGGCAGAGACGACCCATGGGAGGGTCACATCCCAGAGGGTGATATGCATGCATGGCACGTGAGGAAGGCAGGGAATTCCCAGGGTGGATGACTCAGAGAATGGGCACATGAGTTGGCACCCATGCAGTCACCCCCGCACGAGTTGCACTTCGACAGGGCAACCTTACACACTGAGAGGGCCTTAAGACTGAGAACAGAGTTGCTAAGGAGCACCCACAGAATGCGCAAGTCTCAGGCTGACACGTGGACAAAAACACCGGGAAGGTATATAAGGTTTTACAATAAACAGAATAAGGTACGTTTTACACATTCGAAGACATTTGAACTAGAAGCTAGCATTTTCAGTTACGATTCAGTTACGCATTTCTCTGAACATTGAACTTACGGTGTTCTGCGACGAGAAGTGTTTGGTGTTTCCTGTCCAATAGCTGACTCGACCGTCGGAGTGCAAACGACCGCGAGGGCGCCATTTGTCTCTTTGTTTCAGGTGTTCACTGCAGAGGAAGGAGAACGTTGGAACAGAAGAAAAGGAGTTCTTGAAGCGCAGTTTGTAGAGACGCACGAAGGTGTTCGAGTCACCCGACAGGAACATTTGGCGAAGAGGTTTGCTCAGATTCACTGAAGAAAGTTCCAAGATTCGATAAAACAGTTCAAGATTCGCCAAGAAATGCCAAGAATGAGGAATACTAGGCAGAGTTCTACGACGCATGTGGGAGATGAGAGTTTGACCTTGCAGCAGATCATGGAAATGATGCAGGGCCTCCAGGAGGCGATGGTGGCGTCAAAGGCAGAGCAGGAGCGTATTCAGCTGGACCTTGCGGCGTCGCAAGCAAGAAATGAGGAGTTGCACCGCACCAACGAAGAGTTGCGTCGCGGGTTACGCAACCAGCCTGGGAGTCGCGAAGTAGAGGAGCAAGAGTGTGCAATGCCTCCCAGGGAGTTTCCTATGCCTTTCTCACAAGCAATCATGAATGTTGCTATCCCTGCCACATTCGTGGGGCCGAAAGCCATGTTCACCGGGATGGAGGATCCAGTGGCGCACCTCACAACATTCCATACTCAAATGATGTTGATTGGCGGTTTTGGCGTCGTCAGATGTAAGTTGTTCATGAGTACGTTGGTGGGAACGATGAAGTGGTTCATCAGCCTTCCAGATGGCCACGTGACTTCATTCACACAATTGTCGAAGTTGTTCAGGGAGAAGTACATAGCGAATCGTGCTCCCCCACCCAACTCCTACGATCTCTTCGACGTAAGGCAATACTAGGGGGAAACATTGAAAGAGTTTTTTAATCGCTTTGGGTCACAGGTGGTGAGGGTCAACACCACAGATGAGTCAATGATAGGTCATGCGTTGGATCGTTTAGCGAGTCGCTCATCAGAAGTCGCCCCAAGACTTTCGCTGAGATCAGGCGTCGTGCGGTGGCCTACATTGCAGCGAAAGGTGAAGTAAACGAGAAGCGTGCGAGCGTCGTTCCCGCGCGTCCACGAGTGTCGTCGCACGCACAACCCTGTGAGGGTTAACGACACCACGATGGGGAAGAAGGGTCAAGGAGGAAAGCGAACCTACGAGCCAAGGAAGGCCCAGGCTAAGGGGCGTTCAAGGGAGAATAACCCGGTGAGGCACAACTTTGTGGTGGAGCTGAAAGACCTGATTGTTGTGCCCAACATAACGGACAGGTTGAAGATGATGGTGAAGACGGATAAGGTGTTGGGATTGCACAAGGATGCATGGTGCGAGTTCCACCAGACATTTGGTCATCCGATAAACAACTGCTTGGCGTTGGGGCATCAGCTAGATGAGCTTATGAAGAGCGGTTTCCTGAATGATTACCTGGTGGGGCCATCAAGGACCGAGGCCTTGACGGCATCAACAGAGGACCAAGCCCACGAGATGCCCATCCACGGGGAAATCCACAGCACCTCACGTTCATGAAGGCTGATCTTCGCGACGTCGTTCCTCATGATAACGACCCCGTGGTGATTTTGGTTGTAACCGCGGGGAGGAAAGTACACCGAGTGCTGGTAGACCAAGGCAGCTCGGCGAATGTGATGTTCTGGCCTACGTTTAATAAGTTGCAGCTGTCTCCTGATCAGCTTAGGCCATACACGGGGTGTTTGTATGGTTTTGCGGGAGATCAAGTGGAGGTGCGTGGTTATTTGGAGTTGAGGACAACTTTTACAGATGGCTCCGCATCTCGCACAGAAAACATAAGATACCTAGTTGTAAACGCCCACTCGGCGTACAACATCTTATTGGGAAGGCCGACCCTAAATCGGCTTAGGGGGGTGTCGTTTACACGCCATATGAAGTTGAAGCTGCTCGATCTTAGTGGGAAGGTGATCATGATCAAATCCGATCAGCAAGAGGCCAAGAAGTGCTATGAGAATAGCCTCAAAACGAAGAGGGGCGTGTTCATGGTAGTAGAGCGCCCACCCATGGAGGAGGCGCCCATGGAGGAGGACTGTGTAGGCGCATCCTGCGTAGAGAACGCCCGGGAGAGGCGACCCGAGCTAGCTGAGAATGTTGTGGAAAGGCAAATTGGTGGTAAGACATTCAAGTTGAGTAGGTCGTTAGACCAAGAGGAGCAAAATCAGGTGGCAGAGGTGATATCACGTCATCTAGACGCCTTCGCATGGTCCGCCTCGGACATGCCAGGTATTGACCCAGATTTTCTATGCCACCGCCTCACCATGGACCCCAAAGTCCGACCCGTGCGTCAGAGAAGAAGAAAGTTTAACGAAGAAAGGCAGCTGGTCGTACAAGAAGAGACGAGGAAGATGTTGAACGCCAACCACATTAGGGAGATTCAATATCCTGACTGGTTGGCCAATGTGGTTTTGGTGAAGAAGGCCAATGGGAAGTGGAGGATGTGCGTAGATTTCACTGACCTCAACAAGGCGTGCCCAAAGGATTCGTACCCTTTGCCAAGGATCAACGCGTTGGTGGAGAGCGCCTCGGGTTGTAGAATGCTCAATTTTTTGGACGCGTTCTCAGGGTATAATCAGATCAAGATGCACCCCCGCGACGAGTGCAAAACGGCGTTCATGACCGAGACATCCTGCTACTGTTACACAGTGATGTCATTCGGCCTGAAGAACGCAGGCGCCACCTATCAGAGGTTGATGGATAAGGTCCTTGCACCCATGTTGGGAAGAAACGTGCAGGCCTATGTGGATGACATGGTGGTCACCTCGTAGGAGAGGGGACAACACATAACTAATTTAGAAGAGTTGTTCGCTACCATAACCAAGTATCGTTTGAAGCCGAACCCCGAAAAGTGCGTATTCGGGGTCTAGGCGGGTAAATTCTTAGGGTTCCTACTCACCGAGCGTGGGATAGAAGCGAACCCAGACAAGTGTACGACGATCCTCGCCATGAGGATTCCCGCCTCGGTAAAAGAAGTACAACAACTGACAGGGCGGATGGCGGCCCTGTCCAGATTTGTATTTGCTGGAAGAGACAAGGGTCACCCCTACTTCCAGTGTTTAAGAAGAAACAGTCGGTTCGTGTGGACCGAGGAGTGTAAGGCGGCGTTCCTCAAGCTAAAAGAGTACCTGGCCGCTCCCCCCGTGCTGGGCAAGCCACAGATGGGTGTGCCCCTCCGGTTGTATTTTGTTGTGACCGAGCGGACGATCAGCTCAGTCCTTGTTCAGGAGCAGGACCAGACGCAAAAGCCAATATACTTCGTGAGCAAGGTGTTACAAGGGCCAGAGGCGAGGTATCAAGTCTTAGAGAAGGCAACACTGGTCGTGGTGTTCTCGGTTAGGAGGTTCCGTCATTACTTCCAGAGCTTCACGATGGTAGTGATGACGAACCTCCCTATCCGGAAAGTGCTGCAGAAGCCAGACGTGGCAGGGAGGATGGTACGCTGGGCAGTGGAGCTATCGGAGTTCGATGTCCAGTATGAGCCCCGAGACCTCATAAAATGCCAAGTCTACGCGAATTTCGTGGCGGAGCTCTCCCCAGGGAGTGCATAACAAGAAGAGGAGGTTAGTTTCAAGTGGGTACTCTAAGTTGATGGGTCCTCCAATCAGCAAGGGAATGGAGCTGACATGATCTTAGAGGGGCCAAATGGGTTGTTGATTAAACAGGCCCTGAGGTTCGCCTTCAAAGCCAGTAACAATTAGGCGGAGTACGAGGCCCTAATAGCTGGAATGCTCTTGGCCAAGGAGATGGGTGCACGGAGTTTGCTGGCAAAGAGCGATTCCCAGTTAGTTACGGGACAAGTAACCGGGGAGTACCAAGCCAAGGATCCACAGATGGCTGCATACTTGGGCAATGTTCAAGTCTTGAAGGGGGCGTTCGCAGTGTGCAAGCTGGTACACGTCCCAAGGGAGCAGAATGCCCGTGCAAACCTGCTCGCCAAGCTGGCCAGCTCGGGTAAGGGGGGAAGGCAAAGGACGATAATACAGGAAACCCTCAAAACACCACGAACGTTTGTTGCAGATAGCAGGGTAAGCGTCCTTCAGATCAGTACGTTTAGGGGAAGGGCAAGGAGTCATCGGTCACTGACTTAGGACACGCTGAAGACGCCCAACATAAAGTGTTTATCCGGTCTCACTGGGAGGGGAGGATCTTATGCAGGTATGCGTGTTGGAGGAGGGGGACACGTGGATGACGCCCTATAGGCAGTACCTTGCCGATGGGATACTCTCAGTAGAGCCCGATGAGGGCAAGAAGGTAAAAAGAAACTCCACAAGGTACACCCTCGTTGACGGAGCATTGTTCAGACATGGGTTCACACACTCGATCTTGACGTGTGTGAGTGGAGATTAGTGTACGAGGATAATGGCTGAGCTCCACGAGGGAATATGTGGGAGCCATGTTAATGGTAGGTCTCTAGCGTCGAAGGTTGTACGCGCAGGGTATTACTGACCAACAGTAAGAGAAGATTGTGTGAGGTACGCCCTATGGTGCAAGTAGTGCCAGCATCACGTCGACTGGCACAAGGCGCCACCAGAAGAGTTGAGGTCCATCTATAGTCCGTGGCCCTTCCATACGTGGGGAATCGACATTCTGGGACCCTTTCTGTTGGCAATAAGACAAATGAAGTATTTGATAGTGGCCATGGAATACTTCACGAAGTGGATTGAAGCCGAGCCGGTAGCGCAGATCACGGCTCACAATGTACAACATTTTGTGTGGAGAAATATTGTGTGTCGCTTTGGCGTACCTAAACATCTTGTCTCCGACAACGGTACATAGTTTGCAAGCCAACAGTTGGGCAAGCTGTGTACAGAGGTCGGCATAAAGCAGGTCTGCTAACATAATCTTGCTTAGAGGATTGAAGAGAAGGCTTGAGAAAGCTAAGGGGACCTGGGCGGAAGAGGTTCCTAGGATAGTGTGGGCTTACCACACCACGCCTCAATCCTCCACTAAGGAGACGCCCTTTAGCTTGGTGTATGGATCGGATGCGATGATCCCGGTAGAGATCCACGAGAGCTCGCCACGCTTTCAATGTTTTGTGGCCGAGGAGTCTAACGAAGAGAGGAAGGTGAATCTGGATCTGTTGGACGAGGTCATAGAGGAGGCGAGGATCAAAGCCGAGGTGTTGAAGAGAAGGGTAGAGCACTAGTACAGCTCCAAGATAAAGCCCCGACAGTTCCAAGTTGCTGATTTGGTAATGCGGAAGGCTCATCCATATGAACTGGAGAACAAGTACATCGGTCGACTCCTCCCCGGGCGTGGGCACCAAGTACACCGGTCGACTTGGTGTTTAGACACCTCGAGGAGGGTGGAAGCTCCCTATGGGACGCCTCCTCCCCGGGCGTGGGCACCAAGCCTATTGATTGACCTGGTGTTTAGACACCTCAAGAGAGAGCGGCAGGGGGTGCCTCCTCAAGCGTGGGCACCAAGCATGAACAGTAGGCTTTAGCCAAGAGAAGTCCTCCTTCGCCTTTGAGCAATGATGAGGCCAGTAATGCTCTTAAGGCTAGACGCCTTGAGACCACGAAGTACGAGTAAGTGCCAAGTGAAGGAGCTCCCATGCTCGAGTAAGAGAGAAAGTTAAGGACAATTGAAGGTCCACACACACTTGTCTCATTACAGATTGTTTTGACAACAAAGTTAAAAGAATACAAGGCGTGCTACCTATAGTTTGAGAAGACAAGGCTACTCGAAGTAATGAGCGAAGTAAGCATTAAAAGCGTTGTTAGTAAAGCAGGAATAAGCAAAGCAGTTAAGTTAAAAGTGCAAGATACATTAACAGTATGAAGAGTTCTTAAGAATACAACTTTTGACTGCAAAAGCTAAGCAGCATCATGTGGAAGGCTCCTTGGCACGATTTCTCCTTCGACGACGTGGTTCGTTGTAGCAAAGGGCGAAGTGTCCATCTCAGGATGTTTGCAAACAACTTGAGCCAGGGCATCTTCAAACCCGGCAGCGTAGGCATCCGCAACGTCGTCGATGAGTTCTGTCTCAACCTTTTTGAAGCCCTTAGCTTGGGCAACCATCTCTTTCTCAGCTTGGACAAGGGCTTCAGTTTTCTGTGAAAGCTCTTGTTTAGTCTCTTCAAAGTTCTTGGCCTGCTCAGCTAGTTCAACCTTGACTTTCTCAAGGGCCTCAGTTTGTGCAGCCAGTTCCTCCTTGGCTTTTGCTAAGGCTTCAGCCTTTTCCACAAGCTCAACTTCAACCTTACCCAGGTGTACCTCCCGGGTAACAGAGCGCTCTTCAAGGCTGGTCATCTTGGCTTGGTTGGCCGCAACATCTTTGAGTTCCGCTATTTCAACTCGTAGAGCCACCACTTTGGCTAGAAGTGTGGTGTACTTCTGACCTTCATCGTGAAGCCTCTTGTTGGCCTCCAGCTCAGCCTTTCGAAGAACTCCCATCTCCTTGGTCAAGGCGGCCTCCTGGATAAAGAAACGTTGAGCCTGTTTGGCCATTTGTTCTTTCACTAAGGCCAGTTTATCTGCAAGGGCCTGTTGCTCTTTGGCCTTCACCTCAGCCTAGTGGAAAGAAGAGTTGGCGCGAGTAAGGAACCCACCAAGGCTGAGGCCCATACTCTCTGCAACGCCTCATCAGTAAAGTTCCCCAGGGTCTCTTGCTAATAGCCCCTCAAGATGTGCTGGATGACCCGGGGAAGCTCAGGAGCAGGTGTAAGAGTGGGCTCAGGAACTGTCTCAGCTCCCTCCTTAAGGGCAAGATATTGTGGAGGTGAGGAGGCACTGGGAGGATTATCCCTAAGCGAGGCAGGACGTCTTTCGGAGATGAGTGGGAGGTGGCTACCATCATGATTTTCCTCCTCTTGAAGTTAGGGCCCTTCACAGAGTCCTCATCGTCGTCAGAGGCAATGACCACCACCCCTTTGTTTTTCTTTAGGAGGCTGGTGGAGGAGAAGCCCTGAGCGTGGCTAAAGGAATAGTCGCGATTGGGGTTGGAGAAGTGGGGGTTGGTGTTGTATGTGGTGAGGTGGGGTCAGGTACAGTGTATGGAGAAACAAGGTTGAGAGTTGTTTGTGGTGAAGCAGGTGTTGGAATGGCCTGGGCAGAAGGGGCAAGAGGAATGGTAGGAGAGGCAGGCGGGGCTGGGTGTGCAGAGGTACAGAAGAGGTATAAACAAAGCAATGTTTGAAGAAGGTTGGGAAAGGATTCCCATACCGATATATCCAGCGAGCCCAGTTGGGCTATACACATTCTTGATGAGTTCAGCAGTGTTGAAAATTACCCCCAGGCTGGCCAAGACCTGGCACACCTCGCGATCAGCTGAAGATAGCTCATCCAAGGTCTTGGCCTTCTTAAGTTTTAGTGCCCTCACCGAGTACAGGGGGAATCCATCCAAAGCAGTTTGGTCATGCTCAGAGCAGCACACTCTAAAGAATTTACCTTTGAATCCTTTGTAGGATTGCTGGAATAACGTGAGGATCACTCTTCCCGTTATCCCACTGAAGCTGACCCAGAGATTCTTCCCGAGGCTTTTTGCCTCGAAGAAATGCAGGAAGACATCTACTGAGGGAGCGTGGCCGAAGAAGTTGCAAAGAATAGAGAAGGCTCTGATAAAAGCCCAATTGTTGGGGTGCAGCTGAGCCGGAGCAACGTTGATCTTCATTAGGAGCTTCCTCTCAAAGCTAGTGAAGGGGAGGCGTTGCCTAATACGTTTAAATACAGTTTGGTAGAAAAAGAAGAACGACTCCCCGTTGTTGGAGTGATTATCGATGCAAACCGGTTCACCAGCTATACAAGGGTGAACGGAGATGTAGGCGTCGCATTCCCTCCCGAATGCCCTTCCTTTGAAGTCACGTTCACTATCTAAGTGAGCCCTCCAGTCAACAATGGAGGTTAGGGAGGAGGGCTCGACGAGGAGTTCGTCGGAGGCCCAGGGGTACAGGGGTTTGTAGTTGATGCTAGGAGGAGGAGGATTGACAGTGACTTTAGTCCGCACTATGATGAAGGGAAGCTAAGAAAAACAAAGAAAGGAAGAAACAAAGGTTCAACAAGGGGAACTACGGTGCGAAATGAGAAGTTCAGAAAAACCCTATTCTAGCGAAAAACCCAGAAACAGAGGAGCGAAGAAGATGCAAAGGAAGTTTAAAAAATAAAAGAAATCTTAACAGTCCTAGGCAGTTTATCAACACATGAAATCAAGAGTAAAGAGCAATCAAAGCGTAAAAATCATACCTTTGATGGTTGATCAGCGAAAGTTTCGGTATTCGCAAGAAGGAATCAGAGAAAGCTCGAGGAAGAAGGTGAAAAGTGTAAGAACAAGTGCAAGTGATGGAACAGTTCCTGGAGCGTGCAATTTTGAAAGACTTAACGTAAACTTGAGAAGCACAAGCGACATTAAGTCCCCACCGCACGATTAAGCCACGTGTGCGTTGATCACAACTTGAACAGGAAGGCGTCACTTCAGTGCACTGTGCCTGTCCTGTCACAGGATGCCACGTAGGACGGTAGGGCGAGGCCATAGTCTCTTCGCTGAACAAGTTGTCAGCTCGAGATTGGGGGGCTTGTGTACCGTACCGTCCTCGGGCGTTGACCAAAGTCAAAGCGGTGGGACCCCGATGGAGGGATCCACTAGAAAGTACTGCAGGGCAGAAAGGAGTTTCTTTAAGGTCCACGGCCTCGGGCGTCGCCCAGGGCCAGCATAATAAAGGCGCCTGGGAAACTTGGCAGGCCAGGGAAGTGTCCCTTCCTGATACCCACGGGTAGGGATAACCGTGGAGGAGGCGACACAGTAGGAGGTGGCACGGTAGGGGCGTGGAGGCCTTGGGCCTCCGCACCCCAGACAACAATAATAGATAAAGAAAGGTGGTTTACAAGTCACACCCCTAGTTACCAGTAGGGAGAGACCCAACTCACGAGGGATCCATGCATGAGGTGTAGGGACGCGACAGTACGCACCACCGTTGGAAAACCACTAGGGCAGAGACGACCCATGGGAGGGTCACGTCCCAGAGGGTGATCTGCATGCATGGCACGTGAGGAAGGCAGGGAACTCCCAGGGTGGATGACTCAGAGAATGGGGGCATGAGTTGGCACCCATGCAGTTACCCTCGCGCGAGTTGTACTTCGATAGGGCAACCTTACACACTGAGAGGGCCCTAAGACTGGGAACAAAGTTGCTAAGGAGCACCCACAGAATGCACAAGTCTCAGGCTGACACGTGGACAAAAACACCGGGAAGGTATATAAGGTTTTATGATAAACAAAATAAGGTACGTTTTACACATTCAAAGACATTTGAACTATAAGCTAGAATTTTTTGTTACGATTCAGTTACGCATTTCTCTGAACATTGACCTTACGGTGTTCTGCGACGAGAAGTGTTTGGTGTTTCCTGTCCAATAGCTGACTTGACCTTCGGAGTGCAAACGACCGTGAGGGCGCCATTTGTCTCTCTGTTTCAGGTGTTCACGACGGAAGAAGGAGAACGTTGGAACAAAAGCAAAGGGGTTCTTGAAGCGGAGTTTGTAGAGACGCACGAAGGTGTTCGAGTCAACCGCAGGAACACATCACCATGCTTTTATATGCTAACTCATACTTATGTTGTTCTTCTCATGCTTAACTCATTGTTATGGATTTAACTTGTTTTCTCTGGTGCAGGGATGGTGTTGAATGCTGAGAAAAGGACTAGGTTGGCTGAACTCCTAGCCTCTCGGGAGGATGTTGACGTTGGGGTGGGCACCTCAGCCCCCCCTCCCCCAATCGCTGCTCATGCCACATCAACACCTCCTTCCACACCAACTGTTCCGGCACCTTCCTCATCAGACCCTATCTCCGCGGTGCCTCTGGTGGCGGTTAGGGTCCCTCCACCTTCAGCCCCACTTGAGGTGAACCAAGGGGTGGCCCTTTTGATGAGGATTCTGCTGAGGGCCCAGTCTTTAAGAGGCGAAAAACAACGAAGGTGGTGACCTCCCACTCCTTCTCTGCTAGGCGCGCTGGCTCTCTCAGGGATCACCCACCTAGCGCTTCCCTGCCTCAATATCATCCTGCGCTTGAAGGTGGGGGGGAGAGCGCGCCTGAGCTAATGCCGACCCCTGCTCCTGAACTTCCTCTTATCCTTCAACATCTCCTGAAGGGCTATCAACAGGGGAAAGTGGAAATTCACACTCCGAAGCGGTGCTAGAAACCTTGGCCATCGGCTTTGGAGAACTGCTTGCTCGCGCCAACGCCTCTTTCAGCGAAGCGAAGGTAAAAGCTGAAGAATACCAAGCCCTGGCGAAAGAGCTGGCCATGATCAAGGAGCAGCTGGGCGAAGCAACCTTGGCGAAAGAGCAACTTGAGAAACAAGCTCACGATTTCTCCTTTGTGAGATTGCGCTCAAACAAGAATTGGTCTCCCTTCATCAAGCTGAGCTGGAAGCGAACAAGAAGCTTCACGACAAGGGCCAAGAGAACACCACTTTGTTAGGCAAAGTCGTGTCACTGCGCACTCAGCTGGTGGAGCTTCAAGAAGATTCAGCAATTGAGAAAGCCAAGATGGCTAAGCTTTCTGAGCGATCCATTGAGCGAGAAGTGCACTTAGGCAAGGTGGAGGGTGAACTTGCTGAGAAAAATGAAGCCTTGAAGAAGGCTCAAGAGGACCTTACCACCCAAGCTGAAGAGGCTAAGAAGGCCAAGCTGGACTTCTCAACGATGCTGCCGACGCCTACGCCATTGGGTTTGAAGATGTCGTCGCCCAGTTTGCTTCTAAGCATCCTGACATGGACGTCTCTCCATTCTCGACGAAGAACTGCATCGTTGATGGGCAATTAGTGCCAAGGCGCGCTAAGAAGGACGTTGTTTAAACTTGTACTTTTATGCTTTCACACTCATGTAACTTTAAACTCGTGTGCCTTCAAAATTCGATAACTTGAATATACTTGTGTTCGTTCTGCTTAACTCTTCCTCGTTTACTGACTTCAACTTGTTACCTTCACTAATAGGGCTTGATACTAACACCATTCGTTGTTCTGGGTAACTTTGCTTTCTCGAACTATAGGTAACACGCCCTTTCACCTTTTAACTTAACTGTTTAAACAATCTGTAATGAAGCAAGTGTGCACGAACCTTCGATTGTCCTTACCTTTCCTTCTTACGTGGGCATGGAAGCTCCTTTACTTAGCACTTACTCGTACTTCGCGATCTCGAGGTGTCCAGCCTTAAGGTGCGTTGCTGGCCTCATCATCGCTCAAAGGCGAAGGAGGACTTAACTTGGCCGAAGCCTACTGTTCATGCTTGGTGCCCACGCTCGAGGAGGCGCCCCCCCTGCCGCTCTCTCTCGAGGTGTCTAAACACCAAGTCAATCGATGTGCTTGGTGCCCACGCTCGGGGAGGAGGCGTCCTGAAGGGAGCTGCCACCCTCCTCGAGGTGTCTAAACACCAAGACGACTGGTGCACTTGGTGCCCACGCCTGGAGAGGGGGTGTCCCAAAGGGCGCTTCCACTCTCCCGCGGGGTGTCTAAACACCAGAGCAACCAGTTCACGACCGATCAGACCTTGTTATTTGTGCTTGATGCCCACGCCCGAGGAGGGGTGTGCTAAGAGCAACACCGCCCGTCCTCGGTGTGTCTAAACATCAAGGCGATCAGTGCACTTGGTGCCCATGCTTGGAGGAGGCGTCCCCCGCCGCTCTCTCTCGAGGTGTTTAAGCACCAAGACGACTAGGGCGCTTGGTGCTCACGCCCGAGGAGGAGGTCTCCCGAAGGACACCGCCACTCCCGCTTGGGGTGTCCACACACTAAGGCGTCCAGTTCATCACTGATTTTGAACTTACCTTTCGCGCTTGATGCCCAGGCGCCCCCCCCCCCCCCGTCCCTTCCTTTCGAGGTGTCTAAACATCAAGGCCACGAGTTCGTCTCTTACTAAACCGTGCAGTCCTCGCTTGGTGCCCACGCTCGGGAAGGCATCTTAAAGGAAGCTACTACTCCCGCCCGAGGTGTCTAAACACCAAAGTGAAAGTGCTCCTCCCTACATTGTAAAGAAAACTTGAGGGTACATATGCTCAAAATGTAACTTTATTGGGTGACCTCATTGAAAAACCCTTAAAAAGGGAAAAATAGCGTCCCCTTAAACTGTATACAATGCAGAGTGTTTAACTAAAATAAAACTTGAGATTTGTTGCATTACAAGTATGAGGGATGGCGCCTCCTTCCAAGGTCTCAAGCCTGTACACCCTGTTTCTTAGGACCTCGGTTACCCTAAAGGGACCAGTCCACTTGGTGGAAAGCTTGTTCTCCAGTTGGCACGGATGAGCCTTCGCATTAACAAGTCAACAACTTGGAATTGCTGGGGCTTTATCTTTGAATTGTACTGGTGCTCCACCCTTCTCTTCACCGCCTCGGCTTTGATCCTCGCTTCCTCTCTGACCTCGTCCAACAAATCCAAATTCACCTTTCTCTCTTCGTTGGACTCCTCGGCCATGAAACTTTAAAAACGTGGCGAGCTCTCTTGAATCTCTATCGGGATCATCACATCCGACCCATACACCAAGCTGAAGGGCGTCTCCTTAGTGGAGGACTGAGGCGTGATGTGGTAAGCCCACACTATCCTGGGAACCTCTTCCGCCCAGGTCTCCTTAGCTTTCTCAAGTCTTCTCTTCAATCCTCTAAGCAAGATTTTGTTAGCAGACTCCACTTGCCCATTCGTCTGGGGGTGTTCGACAGACATGAACACCTGTTTTATGCTGACCTCTGCACAGAGCTTGCCCAATTTCTAGCTCGCAAATTGTGTACCATTGTCAGAGACAAGACGCCTCGGTACGCCAAAGCAACACATAATATTTCTCCACACAAAGTGTTGTACCTTGTGGCTGTGATCTGTGCTACCAACTCGGTCTCAATCCACTTCATGAAGTATTCAATGGCCACTATCAAATACTTCATCTGCCTTATTGCTAACGGAAAGGGCCACGGACTATAAATGGATCTCAGCTCTTCTGGTGGTGCCTTGTGCCAGTCGGCGTGCTATTGACATTGCTTGCACCGCTGGACGTACCTCACTTAATCTTCTCTTACTGTTGGCCAATAGTACCCTGCACGGACAACCTTCGACGCTAAGGACCTACCACCAACATGGCTCCCACAAATCCCCTCGTGGAGCTCAACCATTATCCTCGTGCACTGATCTCCGCTCACACACGTCAAGATCGGGTGTGTGAACCCATGCCTGAACAACACTCCATCCATAAGGGTGTACCTTGATGAGTTTCTCTTTATCTTCTTGCCCTCCTCGGGCTCTACTTGGAGTATCCCATCGGCAAGGTAGCGCCTATATGGCGTCATCCACGTATCCCCATCTTCAAGCACGCATACCTACATAGGATCCTCCCGTCCCAGTGAGACCGGATAAACACTTACGCTGGGCGTCCTCAGCGTTTCCTGAGTCAGCGACCGATGACTTCTCGCCCTTCCCTTAAACGTGATGATCTGAAGGACGCTTACCATGTTCTCTGCAACAAACGTTCGTGGTGTTTCGAGGGTTTCTTGTATTACCGTCCTCTGCCTTGCCCCCTTGTCCGAGCTGGCCAGCTTGGCGAGCAGGTCAACACGGGCATTCTGCTCCTTTAGGACGTGTAGCAACTCAAACACTATGAACGCCCCATTCAAGACTTGATCATAGCCCAAGTATGCAACCATTTGTGGATCTTTGGCTTGGTACTCCCCGATCACTTGACCCGTAACCAACTGGGAATCGCTCTTTTCTAGCAAGCTCCGTGCACCCATCTCCTTGCCCAAGAGCATTCCAGCTATTAGGGCCTCATACTCTACTTGGTTATTACAGGCTTTGAAGGCGAACCTTAGGGTCTGCTCAATCAACAGCCCATTAGGCCCCTCCAAATTCACACCAGCTCTGCTCCCTTGCTAATTGAATGACCCATCAATAGAGAACACCCATAAGAAACTAACCTCCTCTTCTTGCTGCGCATTTCCTGGGGAGAGCTCTGCCACGAAATCCGCATAGACTTGGCCTTTGATGGGGCCTCGGTGCTCATACTGGACGTCGAACTCCGATAGCTCCACCGCCCATCGCACCATCCTTCCCGCCACGTCTGGCTTTTGCAGCACTTTTCGAATAGGGAGGTCCGTCATCACTACCACTGTGAAGCTCTGGAAATAATGACGAAGTCTCCTAGCCAAGAACACCACGGCCAGAGCTGCGTTCTCTAAGACCTGATACCTCGTATCTGGTCCTTGTAGTACCTTGCTCACGAAGTATATTGGCCTTTGTGTTTGGTCCTGCTCCTGGACGAGGACTGAGTTGATCGCCCGCTTTGTCACAAAAAAATATAACCGGAGTGGCACGCCCATCTGTGGCTTGCAAAACACGGGAGAAGCGGTCAGGTACTCTTTTAGCTTGAGGAACGCCTCCTCACACTCCTCGGTCCACACGAACCGACTGTTTCTTCTTAAACACTAGAAGTAGGGGTGACCCTTATCTCCTCCAGGGGATACGAATCTGGACAGGGCTGCCATGCGCCCTGTCAACTGTTGTACTTCTTTCATCGAAGCGGGGCTCCTCATGGCGAGGATCGCCGCACACTTGTCTGGATTCGCCTCTATCCCACACTCAGTGAGTAGGAACCCCAAGAACTTGTCCGCCTCGACCCCGAATACGCACTTTTCGGGGTTCAACTTCAAACAATACTTAGCCATTATAGCAAATAGCTCTTCCAGGTTGGACACATGCTGACCCTTCTCCTGCGAAGTCACCACCATACCATCCATGTAGGCTTGCACGTTTCTTCCCACATGGGTGCGAGGACCTTGTCCATCAACCTCTGATAAGTGGCGCCCGTGTTCTTCAGACCGAACGGCATCACTGTGTAACAGTAACAAGATGTTTCAGTCATAAACGCCGTTTTGCACTCATCCCGGTGGTGCATCTTGATCTGGTTGTACCCGGAGAACGCATCCAAAAAGCTGAGCATCTTGCAGCCCGAGGCGTTGTCCACCAAAGCGTCGATGCTCGGCAAAGGGTACAAATTCTTTGGGTACGCCTTGTTGAGGTCAGTTAAGTCTACGCACATCCTCCACTTCTCATTGGCCTTCTTCACCAAGACCACGTTGGCCAACCACTTAGGATATTGAATCTCCTTGATGTGGCCGGCGTTCAACAACTTCCCTGTCTCTTCCTGTACGACCAGCTGCCTCTCTTCATTAAACTTTCTTCTTCTCTGGCGCACAGGTCGGACTTTGGGGTCCATGGTGAGACGGTGGCATAGAAAACCGGGGTCGATGCGTGG
The DNA here is from genome assembly GCF_000499845.2 of Phaseolus vulgaris. NCBI lineage: Eukaryota > Viridiplantae > Streptophyta > Magnoliopsida > Fabales > Fabaceae > Phaseolus > Phaseolus vulgaris. The sequence continues at coordinate 26,847,885 of NC_023755.2, forward strand.
CATGTCCGAGGCAAACTGATGAGAATAAAATAAAGGAGGCTTTTATTAATGAAGGAAGAGAGCATTCACCCTCACATTTGAAGTTCTTCCTTCTAGTCTTCTCAAAATTAAAAGAAGACATAAAATAAAGAGAGGATCAAGCCTAAAGCCAAAGAAGTCTACAAGCTTTCAAGAATGGGCTTCAATTAAATATCTCTCTTTATAGTTTCTTTTAAATTGTAAATAATGTAGAATAGTGTTTAGAAAGATGCTTAGAGGGAAACATTAGACACCTCTTTTGTAAAAACATCTCTAGGCTTTAGTTTAGAAAATTCTAGAAGCTTGGGGAGTGAGCTTAGTAAGAGGGGCGTAAGCTTAGGAGCATTTTGGGTAGCTTAGGGAATAAGCTATGTAAATGACCAACCCTTGCTCCTATAAAAGGAGGGCTTAGGTCCTTTATAATTCAGATTGGAAATTAGCAATAGAGAAACTCTACTCAATTTGAGAAAGAATTTGTGAGAACTTGTCTTCTCCTTCACCTTGTCTTATCTTGAGTGCATTTGGTTCTCTCAAGTGGCGGCACTAGCTCACTCATCTTGGAGCCTTCATCCTCTAAGTGGCGTGATCATCAAACCAAAGCATCCATCTCCATAAGTTCTTCTTTCTTTCATCTCCATATTCATATGAAATTCCTTAAACATGTCTTAGTTTCTTTTATTCGGTTCATCTTCCTTTCCTTGCAGTTATGTTCGGCTATTTTCATTTCCTTTTGTTTTAATTCAGTTCAGCAGCTTCTTTTCATATTCTGTTCGGTTCAATTGTGTTCTTAAGAGTTTCAATCAGTTCATTTGCCTTTTTACACATTTTAATCGGTTCAATTGGCAATAGATGGATCTTCCATATGAGTTTGGTTTTTGGTGCAAGTTTTGGTGAGTTCTTGAAACATAGAACCTTGATCCAATTCTATTAAAAGTGCCTAAGCTATCTCCAACTCAAGTTGATTCCATAGAATGTCAAAGAATCATCTCTATCATGCTATTGGATTCATATCACAGACCATGCGAAGGCATCTAAGTGTCGCGTTATCACCCCAACTACTAGATCTTGCTCTACTTGGTCCAATGACTTCCCAAGCTTGAACGTCTTACCATCAATCTGCCTTTCCATAACGTTCCCAGCTGGCTTGGGTCGCCTCTCCCGAGCGTTCTCTGCGCGAGCGACGCCTCCACGGTCCTCTTCCATGGGTGGGCGCTCCATTACCATGAACACACCTCTCTTCGTTTTGAGACTATTCTCATAGCACCTCTTGGCCTCTTACTGATCGGACTTAATCACGATCAACTTCCCACTCAGATCGGGGAACTTCATCTTCATGTGGCGTGTAGACGACATCCCCCTTAATCAATTTAGAGTCGGCCTTCCCAACAAGATGTTGTACGCTGACTGGGCATTTACCACTAGGTACCTTATGTTTTATGTGTGAGATGCAGAGCCATCTGTAAAGGTCGTCCTTATCTCCAAATAACCACGCACCTCTACCTGATCTCCCGCGAAACCATACAAACACCCTGTGTATGGCCTAAGCTGGTCAGGAGACAACTGCAACTTATTAAATGTAGACCAGAACATCACATCCGCCGAGCTGCCTTGGTCTACAAGCACTCGATGTACTTTCCTCCCAACGGTTACAACAGAGATCACCCTGGATCGTTATCATGGGGGACGACGTCGTGAAGATCGGCCTTCGTGAACGTGAGGTCGACATCGAGCGAGTCGTTCACCATCTGCTCCTCCACTGACATTACTGAATGCACATACCTCTTGCACTGAGAGGCAGTGCACCCTCCACCTGAGAATCCACCTGAGATGGTGTGGATCTCCCCATGGATGGGCATCTCGTGGGCTTGGTCCTCCGCGGGCGTTGCCAAGGTCTCGGTCCTTGATGGCCCCGCCAGGTAGTGATTCAGAAAACCACTCTTCACAAGCTCATCCAGCTGATGTCCCAATGCCAAGCAGTTGTTTATCAGATGACCAAACGCCTAGTGGAACTCACACCATGTATCCTTGTGCGGTCCCAGCACCTTATCAGTATTCACCGGCACCTTCAACCTGTCTGCTATGTTGGGCACTGCGATCAGGTCCTTCAGCTCCACCACGAAGTTGTGCCTCACCGGCTTATTCTCCCCTGAGCGCCCCTTAGCCTGGGGCTTCCTTGGCTCGTAAGGCCGCTTTCCTCCTTGACCTTTCTTTCCCGTCGCAGCCTCGTTCACCCTCATGAGTTGTGCGCACGACGCTTGCGCGCTTCTCATTTACTTCACCTTCCGCTGCAATGTGCGCCACCGCACGACGCCTAATCTCAACGAAAGTTTTGGGGCGACTTCTGATGAGCGACTCCCTGAAAGGTCTAGGGCAGATTCCCTTCCTGAACGCATGGACTATCATCGACTCATCCGTGGTGTTGACCCTCACCACTTGTGCCCCAAAGCGATTAACAAACTCCTTCAACGTTTCCCCCTGATACTGCCTCACGTCAAAGCGATCGTAGGAATTGGGTGGGGGAGCACGATTCGCTATGTACTGCTCCTTGAACAGCTTCAACAACTGCACGAACGAAGTCACGTTGCCATCTAGAAGGCTGATGAACCACTCCATCACCGTTCCCACCAGCGTGCTCATGAACAACTTACATTTAACGGCATCAGAACCGCCAATCAGCATCATCTGAGTATGGAAAGCTGTGAGGTCTGCCTCTGGATCATCTATCCTGGTGAACGTGGCTTTCGGCCCCACGAACATAGCACGGATCGCAACATCCATAATTTCTTGTGAGAAAGGCATAGGAAACTCCCTGGGAGGCGTTGCGCACTCTTGTTCCTTTGTTTTGCGACTCCCAGCCTGGGTGCGTAACCTGCGACGCAACTCTTCGTTGGTGCAGTGCAACTCCTCATTCCTTGCTTGCGATGACGCAAAGTCCAGCTGGATACACTCCTGCTCCGCCTTCGACGCCGCCATCGCCTTCTGTAGGCCCTGCATCATCTCCATGACCTTCTGTAGGGTCAAGCTCTCACTTCCCACATGCGCCGTAGAACTTTGACTAGTATTCCCCATCCTTGGACGTTTCTTGACGAATCTTGATGAATTCATGTAAATCTAAGCGAATCTTGAAGATTCTTGATGTACTTTTCGAGAATCTTGAAAAACCTGATGAATCTCCCCAACTCTTCACTGGATCTTGAACTTCTTGCGGTGGGACAGAGGTTTTAGATCAAGCCCCACGGTGGGTGCCAAATGTTCCTGCCGGTTGACCTGAACACCTTTGTGTGTCTCTACGAGCTGCGCTTCAAGAACCCTTTGCTCCTACTCCAACGTTCTCCTTCCTCCGCCGTGAACACCTGAAACAGAGAGACAAATGGCACCCTCACGGCCGTTTGCACTCCGACGCTCAAGTCAGTTATTGGGTAGAAAACACAGAAACACTTCTCGTCACAAAACACTGTAAGGTCAATGTTCAGAGCAGTGCGTAACTGAATTGTAACTGAAAATCTTAACTTCTGGCAAATGTCCTCGAATGTGTAAAAACGTACCTCATTTTGTTTATCGTAAAACCTTATATACCTTTCCAGTGTTTCTGTCCACGTGTCAACCTAAGACTTACACGCAATGTGGGCGCATCTTAGCGACACTGTCACCCAGTCTTAGGCCATCTCAGTGCGTAAGGTTGCCCTGTCGAAGTGCATCTGGCGCGGGATGATCACTCAGACATCAACTCATACGCCCAATATCTGAGTGGTTATCCTTCTCGAGCGTACTCTGCCCCTTCACGTGCCATGCATGCAGATCACCCTTGGGACGTGACCCTTACGAGTCGTCTCTGTCCCAGTGGCTTTTTGATCCCTACACCCCATGGATGGATCCCTCGTGACTTGGGCTTCTTCATACTGGTAACTGGGATGTGGCTTGGAAACCACCTTTCTAACACATCTTTACTCTTGGGATGCCGAGGTTCGAGGCCTCCATGCCATAACTCGATGTTGCCCGCTCCTCGACTCCCCATACCTATGAGCCTGGCAAGGCTCCTCCCTGGCCAACTGAACATCCTAGTGGGCCCAACCTTCGGGGTCCTACTTTGATTTTTGGTCAACGTCCGAGTCCGAGGACTGGTCGGTACACTTTTAATTGAGTCTTCTTGATGTTTTAATCGGTTCATATTGTTTTGATTTGATTCATTTTTGATTTTTGAATCCAATTTTGTTTTGTCAAGTCATGTGCATCCACAATTGTCATCAATTCCAAGTAGTACTAATTGTTCTCAATTTGGTTGCTTGTTTTAATTTGAGTGCATTTTATAATTCTGTTTTTGAGCTTTTGGTGCATTTTTTTTTAGATTTGAGTTAATGCTTGTGTGTTAGATCCATACAAGTTCATATACATCAATTTCATGGTGTCTTTGAAGTTTTTCAATTTTGTTTTTAATTTCAGTGTAGGTTTCCTCCATTTCACTAAATCTGTGCTGGCTGAATTTGTTTGTGGAAATTAATTTTGTTGGAGAAAAGTTCCAAAACACTGGATTCGAGTATTTTGAAGTGTTAGAAAAAAGTGAGAAAAAAAAGTGAATCAAAATTCAAAATACAAAAAAAAAATGATAAACTAAATACAATCAGTGTGCAATTCTGGCGCAAAAGAAAAACGGTGAAGTGACAGTGATTTTGAAAAATTTATCACAATTAATTGGCGCACTGTTTTGGTGTGATTCTAGCGCCAAATTTGAGCTAAGACGTTGAACTTTCTGTGGTTTAAATTTCAAATTCAAATTTGAATTATCCATCTCAACATAAATTGTTTACGTCACGCATTTAGACCTCAAATTTTCAGTAATACTGTTTTGGTTTTCTTAATCCAAATCTAGTGTCATTCTTTAGGTTCAATTTGTGTGCTACCTTTTATTGAGTACCTTATTTTTGTTTGCTTGTCATTTTCATTCAATACTATTTCAAGTTTTGTCATCTATCAACTCTCTTTGATGTAGTCCAATTTTAAATTGAACTTTTGTTGTTGTTACTTAGTCTCTGTAACAACTTCTGTTACTTTGTTATACCAACCACTGTACTCACACCCATATATAAATATAACTATGCATGGCACTGTTGTTGTAATTGGTTTCATATAGAGAAATAATACAGAGCCTCTCTCTTCCCACTTATTCTCTCACTATATTCTTTTTCTCTCTCTCCCCTTTTACTCACAGTTGCTTTAAAATTTTGTTGACCTCTTTCTTGGTGAAAGTATTTCAAAGGTGTCTTGTTAAGTTTGGAGCTAACATCTTTGGTGAGAACCTTATCACTCAAATAGGTGCAGATTTCAATACTCCAAGTTGAATATCCTTAAGAGGTATAGGAAGAGGACAACAACAATCTTGTACAAAGTCTACACAAAGAGGGAGTGCAAATAGAAAGAGTGCCAAAATGAAAGGAGTGCATATAATAGGATTTACTAAAATTTGTTGATCCAATTTTCATTGTATTTTCTTCGAGTTGTAATTTTGTTAAACCTTGAACAATTAGTGGATTTGAGGTTCTAAGTACCAAGAAGCCTCACCATTAGGAATTCAACTAGTTTAAAGCTTTCTAGTTAGAATTAATTTTAATTGTGTTTAAATTGTTTTAGCATTCTTGTTTTCTGGCATAAACTTGTGTTTTCATTCTTGATTGTGCTCTAAGTGAATTACTAAGATAAAGGTTTGTGAAAGTTTTGAAGGATAGAATCTGGCTAGGAAGGTTTGGTACTTAAGTGATCCAAGTGATCCACCTCCCTTTCCTAGGAGTCTACCTGCATTACTCCACCTATCTTTCTTGTTGTAACTTACTTTTAACACATAACGTTAAACATGTCTTCTCATTCTTCTAGTCCAAATGAAAGTGATAGAAAGTCTACAAAATCTCTTTTAAAACAATTAGCCAGAGACTTTCAATCACTATCATCTAGATAATTGCGACATAAGGCCCAACTAAAAGAAAGGGATGCTCATTTTGCTAAATTAGAAGAAGATCTTAAACTTGTTAAAGAAAAGAAGGAATACACCAATAAAATAAAATAAAATCTTCACATACATCTAGCTCTAGGTTGAGTGATTCATATGGTGAGGAAAGCCTTAAAATTAATGAATATTATCAACCTCAACCTAGGAGAGTTAGAAGGGAACAAAAAGAAAATAGTAAGGGAGCATATACATGTGAAAGAGAGTTAATGATGATTCGAAGAACCCTCAACAACCAATCTAGTGTGAAAGAGACACAAAGAGAGAACATTTTCCATACAAGATGTAAAGTTTTAGAAAATTTTTGTTCTCTCATTGTGGATAATGTCTCTTGCTGCAATTGTTGTAGCACTAAGGTGGTTGAGAAGCTAAATCTACAATTAATAGCTCATCCTAAACCTTACAAACTTCAATGGAAAAATGAAGTTGGGGAATTAATTATAGACAAGCAAGTGAAAGTCGAGTTCTCTGTGGAAAACTATAAAGACAAAGTTTTATGTGATGTAGTTCCCATGGAAGCGTGTCATATTTTGTTGGATAGACCATGACAAATTGATAAGAAAACTATGCACAATGGTCTTACCAATGAGATCACTTTCACTCATAGGGAAAAGAAGTTTGTACTATATCCCTTATCACCTTCACAAGTGAAACATGATCAAGTACAAATGAAAAAAGAAGAAGTAGAAAACCAAGAAAAAGTCCTTAAGGAAAAAGAGGTGTGGGAGAAAAGTGTTCATTCTCACAAGGTCATTCAGAAAGAAGAAAAATTTGAAAATAAAATTGAAAAGATACTTCTTTCTGAACAACCTTCAGGCTTCCTACTTTGTAAAGGAACAAATAGAAAACTTCTTAAAGAGTCTCATGAAGGAGAATTCATGGGCCATTTTGGAGTTGATAAAACTCTAGAGCTTTTAAAAGGAAAATTCTTTTGGCCACACATGAGGAAAGATGTCCAAAGACATTTCCGTGGATGCATTTCTTATTTAAAAGCTAAATCTAAGGCAATGTTTCATGGACTCTATACTCCTTTACCTTTTGCAAGTGCTTCATGGGAAGACATAAGCACGAATTTTATATTAGGATTTCCTAGGACAACAATAGGTTTTGATTCCATTTTTATGGTTGTGGATAGGTTTCACAAGATGACACATTTTATTTCATGCCATAAAGTGGACGACGCTAAAAATATCTCTAAGCTCTTCTTTAGAGAAGTGGTAAGACTTCATGGTTTACCTCAAAACATAGTTTTGGATAGAGATCCAAAATTTGTAGGCCATTTTTTAGGACACTTTTGGAAAAAGTTGGAACTAAGTTGAAATTTTCAATTTCTTGTCATCCTCAAACAAATGGTCAAAGTGAAATTGTAAATATATCTCTTTCTACTATGCTTAGGGCAATCATGAGAGGCAACCTCAAATTTAGGGATGAGTACCTTCACCATATTGAATTTTCATATAATGGGTAGTTCATAAAACTACTAATATTTCTCCATTTGAAGTTGTGTATAAATTCAATCCTCTTACTCCTTTGGATTTGTTACCTCTACCTAATCCACAAGAATTTGTGCATAAGGAAGGAGTAACAAAGGTTGATTTTTTTAAGAAAATGCATAAGAGGATTAAGGAACAAATGCAACAACAAACAGAGAAATACTTGAAACATAGCAATAAGGGGAAGAGAGAGATGATTTTTGAGGAAGGAGATTGGGTTTGGCTTCACCTTAGGAAGGATAGATTCCCTACTAAGAGGAAATCCAAACTTAGTCCCCGAGAAGATGATCCATTCCAAGTCCTCAAAAGAATAAATAATAATGCATATCAAATAGACCTGCCTGAAGAATATGGAGTACATACTACTTTCGATGTTATGGATTTAACCCCTTTTGTAGGTAGTGAAGATGAAGAGGCAGAAGAATTGGATTTGATGACAAATCCTTTTCAAGAGGGAGGGGATGATGGAAGAGGCCTAAGCACAAGCCCAACAAATAGAAGATCAGGGCCAACTACTAGAGTTATGGCAAAGAAGATTCAAGTGGACTGGGATACAACTACTAATGACAGAGAAACCTCCCAATATATGTTCAAAGATGTCATAAATCTAGTGTAGAGTAGAATTTATTTTCTTGTCAAAATAGAATAGGAATTTTACTTGTATTTTTCTTTAATTATAATTAGGGTTGGATTAGGCATCTAAAGACCAACCTCGGTTAAATTAGGCTTTCTAGAAAACTCCTAAGTAAATCTAGGTCGGCCCATTAGATCTAAAATGAGCACATGTTGCACACCATGCCACACCTTCCATGTGAGCTCATTTTAGGCGCCAAATTCAATCCCATTTCATTTGAAATTTCCCACCATTTCTACTAGTTCAAATCCAGCCCTCTCATGCTATTTAAGAGGTGCTTGGTTCATGTAATTTCAAGATTAATGAATGAGTTGCTGCCCAAATTGCTAGCCAATTTCACTCTTGTCTCTACCTCTTTAGGATAGACACTTAGTCTTCAAATTTCCACTAGATCAAGTGATTAGGCCTCACCTATCACTCTCCATACTTAGCCTTCACCTTCAAGGAATCCACAAGCTCTACGTGAGCTCCTTGTCCATTTCAATCCATGAAGCTTTCGCATATCTCCACCAAGAAAATCCAATCGGAATGAAGGCACTACTCCATCACACCCACTCTTCATGGGCTATATATTACACCGGTTGGATGATATAACCGGTGTAATATGGGCCATATATTACACCCATGGCAGAACTGGATACCCAGCCACAAGTTCCTCCACATGTACTGGCACACGCAAAACTGGTTACCCATGTGTTTGTAAGTGGTTACTTATGTGACATTTATGGCCACCCACTTTTCATGAAAAAAATTCTAAAAGCTTTAGAATATGAGCCATATATTACACCAGTTAGATGGTTTAACCGATGTAATATGTTCTGAGTAAAAAAAAATAATATATTACACCGGTTGTTACAACAAACCAATGTAATATTTTTACCTTATTTTAAAATGTGCGCCTCACTGCTCATTCGCGTTACTACCCTATTTTTGAATTTGTGTTATTGTCACATCTGCAGTGTCAAATGTGTGTTACTGTCAGACGGTGTCAATATATCGGGACTCTACTGGAAAAGAAAACTATTGGTCAAGAATTTACATAAAGGGAAAACTATATTTCATTATTTAATACGTTTTTCTCCTAACAAAGGGAAGAAATTGCGAAATTTATTTATTTCTCCTCCTACTAAAAGTTACCTTCTTTAGGATAAGTAATATATATATATAATCTTTTAAAACTTAAAAGAATTGGAAAAAAAACTTGTTGAATATATGTACATATATATTTAATGATTAAAATAAATTTTGAAAGAATGTTGACTCTCCTTGGGTAAATAGACTCTCTTTGGGTAGAAAACACTTGTTATTGCTAACTTTTATTGCTTGCAAATAGATTCTAAACACTGATTTACTGATTTTACTATTGGATTCGTTGGGAGACGACTTGGGGTCATCTGACCACAATTATACTATCATCTCTCTAGTGTTAGACAAGTCTACGCTAGAATTATATTAGTTTGACAGCAAAACGACAATTATCAGTCAACGAATAGGGCTTCGAGGTTGAATATGAGATTTTGGAGAGAAAGTCTACTTAGGTGACCTAATTTGTGGAGGAAGGAAAGAAGCCAAAAATCGAAGACAATTGAAAATTGAAGTAAACCCTTATCTCACAATTTGTTTCAATTAAGAGCAAAAAGAGAGAAACAAACCTAGAAAATCAAAATTTGGAAGTAACCGCTATTTGAAAAATGACAAAGTGGCAATATACTAAGGAATTTTCATAACTGTTCACATTTGGCCAATGCTCACGTTTCCTAATATTTGTCTCTCTTTCATAATTTGAACATACACTTCCTCTCTTTATTCAACTGATTTTGAAAATAAACCATCTCTTCCAATTTAAAACCGCCCCTCCACCTATTTCAAATGTTTTACAAAAAAAAAAGGAAAATGATTTTGAGCAGTTAAAGAGGATAATCTCCTTTATATATACTAGCGGGAATACATGCGTTATCCGTATTTTTATTTTTTATCATTACAACACATGTGACACCATTAAGCAATAAACCAAAAATTCATCCTCAATTGTTTAATCAACATTAATCATGAAAAACATTAATCATGAAATATGCTTCTCTTTTCTTTTCCTTGGGCCCGCAGAGAGACTTAGTCAAATCGTTCATATCCTTTACCACCATTGTCAACCACTTCCCCTCCATATTTTGTTCTTCCCTCTCCCCATCCATTTTCTCACTTCTTTTGGTCATAGACTAACGCGCCTCCCCTTTTCTCCCTAAGCCCTTTCTTTCTCATAGACTAACCCCTCTCACTCCCACCGGCGCACTTTTATCTGGTACGTTTTTTCCCTTTCAATTTTTTATTCAATGAACAAAATTCTACTATTTTTTTTTTGTTTTCTTTAATAATTATGTTATAAATTTGATTAAATTGTTGTTTTCATGTATTTTATGGCGTTTTTTGTGTTAACACAATAATAACAATATTGTCATTATACAATGCCAAAGACATACATAAAGGAATAAAAAAGAAACCTAATTCAGACATTGCATTTCCATTTTTTACTTTATAATTGAAAAACAGTGGTTGATTTCATGGTCCTGGAAGGAAACTATGAAAAAGGTGTTTAATGGGATAAAAGCTATGAAGCTCGGACACTCCTCTTAATGGCGTGTCGGTGTTCGACACTCGTATCAGACACCGACACTCGTATGACACCTGTAGGACACGTGTCCGTGAAGTGTCCAATTCAAAAAGTATTTGTTAGATTTCTGACAATTGTAGTACAGTTCTAACACAATTTTATAAAATGAAAAATACATTAACTTTCTAAAAATTCAAACTTTATTGTATAAATTGTTATTGTGATTATAGAAATAAGAAACAAATCCTTGTGATTCCGTCATGAAAAACATCTTTCTGCTCCAAAAAATAATTTGAAATATATTTGTGCACATAAATCTTTATTGTCAATTTATATAATTCATAATTATATAATATATAGATATGTGTTCCTGTATCCTACATTTTAGAGATTTTACATATCTCTATGTCCGTGTCCGTGTCGTATCACTGTCAGTGTCTGTGCTACATAGGATAAAAGTGAAGATGAACGGGAGAAAAAATTGCAATTGTGGAATGCTCCTTATCCCGCCTCACTTTGCAATGTTTAGTTTTGAATTTAAAAATAGTGTTATCTCTTTTCTTATCATTTTGAAATATAAAAGTGAAACTGATCTCCTCTCATATATTTTTTAAATAAAAAAATAAAATATAAATATAAAGAAATTCACTTTTGCATTCAAAATTCACAACGGTAATAATTCTTTAATAAGACAATATTGTCCACCGGTTTTAATAGTGGTACTTTTTCATTAATATATATATATATATATAAAATATTTTTTATAATTTTTTTGGGTTATACGGTTTTCGTATAATTTTATAATATGGTAACTACTTTTTTTATTGTAATAATTATTAGTTTATTACACAATAGAAATACAGTTAGTCACACGCGCATGTGTTTCAAGCGTTTGTATTTCACTAGTTCACATAAAATTATTAATAAAGTTTAATGATAAATTTTAATGATTATTATCATTGAAAACGTATTAGCATTCTCTATTAGTAATTACATAGAGTATTCAAATTAGACAAAAGTTATTTAAAATTTTGAAAATTGGAAAATAAAAGGCGCTATCAGAGAGTAAAATTGTATATTGACACAAAATTACAAAGAACACTAAATAGATTTAATTTTTTTAGTAAATTCAATTTTTTAAAAACCAATTCAAATAATTTAAAATTGATTTTTGAAATAAAAAATATCAGTTTTATCACTAAAAAATTAGATATGTTTGAATACAAGCTGAAAATATTTTTTTTTATTAAAATATAATGTTCTTACAAGAAAATTTCTAAAAAATAATTTCAAATTTGTGAGTAATAAACTCTTAAACCATCATCATATAAATGCTTTTGATTTCATATTTTATGCGAAAACTTGTTACATCAACGATAATTGGATAACAAATTATATAATTTAAACCTACTTTCAAGTTCATCCGGAAATAGAAAAGTGAAGCATCTAATTTTAATGGGGACAACTTATTTTAAAAGATAAGTTGAATAATCTTTGGTATTAAAATGGAGATTAGGACTACTAGCATAGCTATGAAGCAAAAATCTTGGAAATTATTTACTAAAAAACTAAAATGAAAATATGCCAATCTACAAAATTCTTGCATTGTGAAGAATTTAGCAACTTAATTAAATTGAACAAAAGATATCATTACTAGAAAAATATTAAATAAAAACAAATTTTAAAGACTAAAAATAATTAGTTCTTAATTAAATTAGATATTATTTTAGAGATTAAAAAAATTATTAATTTCTAAATTAATTTCTATTATTGATAAATAGTTTCTAAATTGGTATCTAATTAGCTACCAAGTTTATCAATTAATTGGATTCTAAATTTGGTAGCAAAAATTTTGATAGCTAATTAAGTATTAATTTAGAAATTATTTATCAATAATATAAACTAATTTAAAAATGAATAATTTTTTATTACATAAAATAGTATCTGATTATTTATTTCTTATTTAATAATTTTTTTTAGTGTATTGAAGTAAGAAACAACATATGTTACACAATGAATTGATTAAATTCTAAACCAATATCATGAACAAGGTTTTCCCATTCGCACGAAACGTACATGACCTTACCCCCCCACTCCTATCTATGACGGCATTGAGCCTTAAGAAGGTAAAAGACACACAACTATGGCTCCTCTCAATCCTAATCATCTATTCCATATATAACAACCTTCTTCTTAAGATTAGTTTTAACCATCTCAAATTCACTCTCCCCACACCAACCTCCCTCGTTGCATGTCATTCTTCCACCACGAGGCACAAGATACAACCACATTGAAGTGAATAGTATAGCAAGAAATTTCCCCCACATGATAAAAAACAACAGACTAAATAAAAGCACACAACAGAGACCTATGTTTGAATCAAAAAGTAGTTTCTTATCTTCAACGCCACATTGCTTCTGCTTGGTTGGACCATTTGATGAGGGTAATGTTTGGTGAGTGGAAAAGCTGGAAACGTGACCAGTGCTTAGGGAAGAAACAGTTGAGGTGAGATAAGAGGCACGTGGAGATGAAGAATAAAATGTGGATGTAACGTTTGAACAAGTTCGGTAACTGCTTTTCGTTTTAGCCATTGAGATTTTTTGAGTGCTTTGTTCCAAGTTGCTTATTGATCTTGACAATGATAATTTGTTTTTATTTGCTTTCCTTCTTTTAACAACCAGCCTCATCTATGAGAACCATAAAAAATGATCCGTTACCACATATTCACAAAACATTATTATATATATATATAGAGAGAGAGAGAGAGATTAAGCATTTGGATAAAATAACGGAAGAGAGAAAAAAAAAAGTTGAACGAATCAGTTTCACGAAAAGAACCAGAAAATAAGAAAAACAGTTGGGAGGTAGAGAATAACAGAAACGAATATGAGAAATGAAAAGAAGAAGAAAAATACCAAAGTGGTTTCGTTCAGAGCAGATCTGATGGCCTTCCATTTTCTCCGGCGAATTTCACACATATCTCCGACTCCGAACATGGATGAAAGCATGGTGGGAAAAACGGCGCCATCCTTATCAGCGACGGCGAGATACGACAGAACGGGGTCGCTGGCGTTGCGTTTAGGCACAGGGGGTGACGAAGACAACACGTCCATGATACCCATGGGTGGTTTCAGACGCGTGAGCAACGACCTCTTGGGTTTGTTCTTCGATTCCATGAAGAAGAAGAAGATTGAAGAAAAATTATCAGGGCCACGAAAGCGGAGCCATGAGACAAGCGTGAACGTGCGTGGGTGATGAGATTACATATTACAAAAGACACGAGAAAAGCGTGAGGAAATCTTGCGTTACGTGAAAGGATCGAGAAAAGAGAAAGATAGCTATATAATGGTAATGGGTCCGGTTATGTCGCTGTTTTGTATGCTCTGGACACACAACAAATCCCCTCAGTTTTGGATTTCTCTACTTTTCTAAACCAATAAACCATTCCTCCTTATTTTTTTTATTCACAATTATTCTGTTTTACACATTATGTCAAATCAATTAATTATAATAAAAAAAATATATTGAGTTTTTCATAATGAATATATGATATTAATACCTCTAGTAAAATCCATATATAAATTAAACAATATTTTCACTGAAGAAGTTAGAAGTAATAAGATTTAGGAATCATAATAAAAGTAGATTTTGAAACTACAAAAAAAGTCACAAGTGAACACCTTATATAAAAATGGAGTTAACAAATAAAATAAAATTTCAAAATAAAAATGACTTATAATTAAGAAATTATTATATTGAATAGAATAATTTACTCAAAAACTTCTATACTAGGTTAAATATCGAAGAATGAAAAATACTCGAATTAAATGAATCTTATACACTAAATTTAATGTGTTAACACAACAAATACTTAAAAAACTAAAAGATTTTGAGATTAAGATTCGATAATAGCTGTAATACAAGTTTCACTTGTCAATATATAAAAACCCAATATAAAAATCTAACTTACTAAGTTAGTAATAGATACAGGAGTTGAAGTTACTCATTTTAAATTATGAAATAAATGTAAAAAAGAGAAATTGAAACTTTTTGTCAATAATGTAAAATAGACACACTTGAACTCCCAATGTTAAAAAATTAAAACAATAATATAAACCTATATATAGAGAGAATTTGAATAATAAAAGTCATATGTTATTATCAATAATATATTTTATCAATCCAACAAATTTATTTATTTATAAAAGTTATAATTTATGAGATTCATAATTTTCAAGCATAAAAAAATTCGCATACCTAATGTCTCTTTAAAATGATTTGAAAATTTAAAACCTTGAACATGAAAGTTATAAAACTGTAAAATAGTTATATTATTAATATAGTGAAACTTAATAGTATTTTTTTTATTGATTATTTACATCCTTATTTCTTGTTATAATGTTAATAGGTATTCTTTATAAGCTTTTCCTAAATTATTGTGAACAAAGTTTGATCTCGTAATTTGGTACTTATGTGGTGCATGAAGTGGAGGACACCAAGGCCAAGTTTTCTAATCTCAGTGTGAATGTAGTTAGTCACACTAAGTGATGACCTGTATAGGAATAAGTGATCATCTGCTACCAAGTTTCTACACACTGATTAAATTTTTGAAAATTTGAGGTTATTGTTGTTTTTGGGTGGGGTGGTGCATGAAGTGTGTGTAAAGTGACTTCAGTGGAGGACACCAAGGTCAAGTTTTTTAATCTTAGTGTCAATGTAGTTTAGTGATAGATACACTAAGTGGTGACCTGGGTAGGAATACATGGTGACCTGCTACCAAGTTTCTGCATAATGAAGTAATTTTGGAAATTTTGAGCTTTATGTTGTTTTTGGGTAGGGTGGTACATGAGGTGTGTGTAAAGTGACCTCAGTAGAGGACACCGAGGAAAACTTCTCTAATCTCAGTATCAATGTAGTTAGTCACAGTAAGTGTTGACCTGTATAGAAATAAATGATGATCTGCTACCAAGTTTCTACACACTGATAAATTTTTTGAAAATTTGAGGTTATTATTGTTCTTAGGTGGGGTGGTGCATGAAGTGTGTGTAAAGTGACCTCAGTGTCAATGAAGTTTAGTGATAGATACACTAAGTTGTGACCTAGGTAGGAATACATAGTGACCTGCTACCAAGTTTCTACATAATGAAGTAATTTTGGAAATTTTGAGCTTTATGTTGTTTTTGGGTGGGAGGTGTGTGTAAAGTGACCTCAGTGGAGGACATAGAGAAAAAGTTCTCTAATCTCAGTATCAATGTAGTTAGTCATAATAAGTGGTGACTTGTGTAGTGGTGACTTATTATCAACTTTCTGCACACTGAACAAATTCTCGACATTTTGAGCTTACCATTGTTGTTCAGTGGGGTGGTGCATGAGGTCTGTGTGAAGTGACACCAGTGGAAGACACCAAGGTAAATTTCTCTTATGTCATTGTTTATCGGTGTAAAATTATCACAGTGGAGCAATTGAACCTATAATTGTGTACAATATTTATAATTTATGTTTTAGGTTGGACAATTTTATTAGTTAGTGGGTCTGTGTTACCAATGTTACATTGTTCAAAATGTTTAAAGTAATCGATTTCATTTTTCATGTAATAAATAAATTTCACATCCGATAAACAAGCTCTATTTTCCTTATTCATCATCCTCCATGATCATTGTGCAAAAACTTACACCAGGACATTGTTGAAGATGGTTGCTGCCCCTTCAAGACATGTGTTTGATGAAGCCATTTGTGTACATTTCATGTATAGTTGTATTTGCTTTAAGAATATCTTAGGTATATTTTAGAGGTTGTTTAAGAGTAGGCGTTTTGCTGGGTAACTCACCTCTTAACCCCTGACCATGTGATAAGATCAAGCACCACAAGTTTTGCAAAAACACCTTTACTGCATAAAAATAAATCTGTTCTTTTCTAAATAAACAAATTCTTTTTTAAACTGATGTATTGACTAAGTCTTTTGAAAATCAGGTTTTGTGCATCCAGTATTTTGACTAAGTCTTCTCTCTTTCAAAACGACTATGTTTCAATAGTCAAGTTTTTATTCTGTTATCATTTTGAAAAAACAAATCTGTTCATCTGTAAATGAATAGATTCTTTTTAGTCTGGCGCCATGTTTATCTTCAACGGTTTTTTCGTTTTGTCCCTGCACCAGAATGGTTGGCTGAGTCTCCTTCACATAACAAATTCTCTAACTGCTTTTGAAAATAAATCTGTTCTTTTTATTTTCAATCTGTTCTTTTATAACAGCTTTAACTATTTTTTGAAAATCTATTATAAGTTGTTTTTCTATAAAAAGAAAACTTGTTCCTGCGTTTAGAAAAAAATCATACATTTGAGAAAACAAGTTTTACATCAGAGAATTAAGGATTTACAGAGAATTAGCATGTGTTCTTGAAAGATTTCAAAAATCAAAAGTGTGCTTGTTCTAGTTTGGTTCTAAAGCTTGGTGAGAGGAGCTGCTACTGTTTGAGAAATCTGTTCTACTGGTCTAAGGCAAATTTCTGCATCCTTTATCAGGTGTATTCGTTTCATATTTCTTTTCTTGTAAAAGTGTGATTGTAAACTCTTCTTGATAGGGTTTCTTGAAGAGTGTGTGTGTTGAAATAGTGTTTTTCAGCAAGTGTGCCAAGTTTCCTGTAGGGTTCAAGAACAGTGGCTGTGTAAGTGTGTTTGGTACATTTTGTTTAGTGGATTTCACTTTGGATTAGGTGAGACTGGATGTAGCTCATTTAAGTGAACCAATATAACTGTTGTGTGTTCATTTCTCTTCATCCCTGCACTCGAATCCTTGCTTATATGTTAATCTGCCAAAAATTGAATCTGTTCAATTAAAAATAAATCTGTTCTTTCTGGGCTTGTTCATACTGTTCTTATTTTCTGGAAAATCAGTTTGGTTCTGTTAAGAAGTTATATGAATTGTTAATTACAACTGGAACAACTTGCTTGTGATAGGTTACCCAATTGATTGATAAGTTAATAATTGAACCTTTATCACTTGCTTAAAAATTGAAGGTTACTGTTTTTGCTGTTCATTGTTTCCTCTCTAATATCAGTGTGTGTGGCTTGCAAATTAATTTGTATAATCTCAAGAATAACTTGGCTGATATAAACGTTTTCAAACATAAATAGTGTCAAAATAAATTTGTTCATTTCCAAATAAATCGATTTATTTTCTGTGTACTGTGATAAAATCTGACTCTGCGCGAATCTTTTAATAGGTCAATTCACCCCCCCCCCCCCCCCCCCCCCCGCGTCTTGAACTTTGACACTATTGAACCCAACAATTGGTATCAAGAGCTAGGACTTGTATTTTAATCAAGTTTGTTTGCAATAATGTCTGAGTTTAAAGTGTTTTATGCTGAGGGATCTTTTGTTAGTAGACCACCTATGTTCAATGGAATGAATTATGCCTTTTGGAAAATTAGAATGAAAATTTTCATGGAATCTATTGACTCGTTTATTTGGGAGGCTGTGGTCCATGGACCCTATGTGCCAATGCGCGAATCCATTTCCAAATAAATCGATCTATTTTCTGTGTACTGTGATAAAATCTGACTCTGCGCGAATCTTTTAATAGGTCAATTCACCCCCCCCCCCCCCCCCCCCCCCCCCCCCCGCGTCTTGAACTTTGACACTATTGAACCCAACAATTGGTATCAAGAGCTAGGACTTGTATTTTAATCAAGTTTGTTTGCAATAATGTCTGAGTTTAAAGTGTTTTATGCTGAGGGATCTTTTGTTAGTAGACCACCTATGTTCAATGGAATGAATTATGCCTTTTGGAAAATTAGAATGAAAATTTTCATGGAATCTATTGACTCGTTTATTTGGGAGGCTGTGGTCCATGGACCCTATGTGCCAATGCGCGAATCCATTTCCAAATAAATCGATCTATTTTCTGTGTACTGTGATAAAATCTGACTCTGCGCGAATCTTTTAATAGGTCAATTCACCCCCCCCCCCCCCCCCCCGCGTCTTGAACTTTGACACTATTGAACCCAACAATTGGTATCAAGAGCTAGGACTTGTATTTTAATCAAGTTTGTTTGCAATAATGTCTGAGTTTAAAGTGTTTTATGCTGAGGGATCTTTTGTTAGTAGACCACCTATGTTCAATGGAATGAATTATGCCTTTTGGAAAATTAGAATGAAAATTTTCATGGAATCTATTGACTCGTTTATTTGGGAGGCTGTGGTCCATGGACCCTATGTGCCAATGCAGGTTGTCAAGGATGAAGAAGTGGTAAAGCCAAGATCTGAATGGAATGAGACTGAAAGGAAGAAGGCTCAATATGATTTTGTGGCCAAGAACATCATAACCTCCTCATTAACAATGGATGAGTTCTTCAGGATATCCCAATACAGTTCAGCTAAGGAGATGTGGGAGGTCTTGGAAGTCAATCACGAGGGTACTGAAGATGTGAAGAGGTCAAGAAAACATTCTCTCATCAAAGAATATGAATGGTTTAGAATGAAACCCGAGGAGAGCATTGTTGATGTGCAGAAAAGGTTCACTCATATTGTGAATCATCTCACTGGTTTGGGAAAGGAATTTGACAGAGAGGAACTCAACATAAAAGTACTGAAGTGCCTCGACAGAAGTTGGCAACCCAAGGTGACTGCCATATCAGAAAGCCGTGATCTGTCAAAGTTGTCAACTGCTGCACTCTTTGGGAAATTAATGGAGCATGAGCTGGAGCTCAAGAGACTTAAAGAGTAGGAAACAGTGGAAAGAAAACCCAAAGGACTTGCACTAAAAGCAAGTGAACAGAATGAGATCAGTGAGGAAAAAGAAGATGCTGAACA
Source organism: Phaseolus vulgaris (assembly GCF_000499845.2). Taxonomy (NCBI): domain Eukaryota; kingdom Viridiplantae; phylum Streptophyta; class Magnoliopsida; order Fabales; family Fabaceae; genus Phaseolus; species Phaseolus vulgaris. The sequence continues at coordinate 26,867,438 of NC_023755.2, forward strand.
TGATGATGCAATCAGCCTACTTACAAAGAGATTCAGCAGATTCCTAAAAAAGAAAAGCAGAGATAGGAACCAACATAAAAGAAGGTATCCAAAACCTAATGACTCAAATTCCTCTAACTATACTTGCTTTGGCTGTGGCAAAACAGGGCACATCAAAATGGATTATCCAAACAATCAATCAAAGGACAAATCTGCCAGCAAGAAGGTTGAAAGGAGCAAGGGGGGAAGAACTTACATTTCATGGGAAGAGAATGAAGTATCTTCAACCAGCAGCTCTTCAACTCAGAGTGAGGAAAACAATTTGTGCTTCATGATGAAAGATGAAGGGTCAATCTCTTATTCAGTAAGTGAATTCTCTATGGAATCTGATAACTATGATCAATTGCTTGTTGCTTTCAAGGAAACACATGATGAAGCAAATAGGCTAGTTGTAATATGCAGGAAGTTGCAAAAGGTAAATAATGTGCTTGCACCTAAAGTAAAAACACTTCAGGAAGAACTGCATAAGGCCAAAACAGATTTGGTAAGCCTTGAACTAACATGCTTGCATGCCTCTATTAAAACCTGTGAAAACTGCAAAAAATTGAAAAAACAAGTGGAGTATTTGCTAAAAACTAGGGGTGGCAAAGCGGGCCAGCCCGCCCCGCATTGGCCCGTCCCGCAAAGTTATTGCGGGTTAGAATTCCCGACCCGCCCCGCATAAGAGCTAGCCCGCGGGTTTGCGGGCCAGCCCGCGTTTTTTTTTTAAAATTAAATATTATTTTTTTACATTTTGTTTCTTAAAAAATTGTCAAATTAAACCTATATATTTGTTATTATCAAATCCAATTTTTTTTTTCTTCCTTTTCAAACATAGTCAAACATAAAAAAATTAAACAATAAGATAAATATCAAATATCACTATTCTTCCACATCCAAAACATTAAACATACATAATTCCAAAACATAACCATAAACATTAATTAAAAAACATTAAACATAAACATTATTGACATTCTTCCATTTCAATAACATTGGATGTCGCCTTAGAAGAACTTTCATTCATTTTTTCATAATTATAATCTTCTCTGTCATCTGCACACATTAAAACAATGACATTTTTTTTTATTGCGGGTTAGCGGGCCAGCCCGCCCCGCCCCGCTGCTGGCCCGCGCGGGCCGCGGGCTAAGGCGGGTTAGCGGGTTGAAAAGGTTAGCCCGCCCCGCGTTTTTTACCTGCGAGCCGCAGGCCAGCCCGCATGGCCCGCCCCGCTTTGCCATCCCTACTAAAAACCCTTTCCAATTTCACCAAGGGAAGAGATAACCTTGAGTCTCTCCTTGGCTCACAGAAGGTTGTTTTCAACAAGAATGGTATTGGTTATAACTCTGGAAATGTAACCAATGTTAAAAAGCTTTCAAGTTTTTTTGTTCCAGCAAAATCAGGTTTTTCAGCTTTTAACAGTGGCAAAAAGGCATCTCATGTAACTTGTTTTTACTGCATGAAATCTGGTCATACCTCTAGGTCATGCATTGCTAGAAAGCATCTTGTTCCTAAGAATTTAGCAAAATGGCTACCAAAGGGAAGGTTTTAATATGTGTTGGACCCTATACTGAAAAAGGGTACCATTTGTATCATCTTTGTTCTATTTTGCAGAAAGGCAGCAAGAAAAATCAATGGTACTTGGACAGTGGCTGTTCCAAACATATGGCTGGAGATCTTACAAAATTGACTTGCTTGAAGCTCAAAGCAGAGGGACATGTGACCTATGGTGATAATAACCGAGGAAGGATTTTGGGCAGAGGCACTGTTGGAACAGGGAATTCAACCACTATTGAGAATGTGCTTTATGTAGAAGGACTCAAGCATAGCCTTCTCAGCATCAGTCAACTTTGTGACAAAGGAAACAAGGTGAACTTCAAGTCAAAAGGTTGCACAATCTCAAGTGATTCCTCTAGTAAGGTGCTGTTTACTGGTAAGAGAGTGAATAACATATACATCTTGGATATCATGGAAACTATCTCTTCAAATGAGTGTTTACTATCTAGAAGTGATGACTCTTGGCTATGGCACAAGAGGTTAGCTCACATACACACTAATCACTTAAATAAACTGAAATCTAAAGATTTTGTTTCTGGTTTACCTAACATTAAATTTCAGGATAACAGGCTCTATGATGCTTGTGTGAAAGGTAAACAAATCAGATCCTCTTTCAATTCAAAAGATATTGTCTCTACAAAAAATCCTTTGGATGTATTGCATATGGACTTATTTGGACCCTCTAGAGTTGTTAGCTTGGCTGGAAATTTGTATGCTTTAGTTGTTGTGAATGACTACTCTAGATTTACATGGACTTTCTTTCTTGCACATAAAAATGATGCTTACAATGCTTTTAAGAAATTAGCAAAGGTTCAGCAGAATGAAAATGGTTGCTGCATAAAATCAATTCGAAGTGATCATGGGGGAGAGTTTCAGAATGCTAGATTTGAGAGGTTCTGTGAGAAGCATGGGATATCACATACCTTTTCAGCCCTTAGGACTCCCCAACAAAACGGTGTAGTTGAAAGGAAAAACAGATCATTAGAGGATTTGTTTGGTACATTTTGTTTAGTGGATTTCACCTTGGATTAGGTGAGACTGGATGTAGCTCATTTGAGTGAACCAGTATAACTGTTGTGTGTTCATTTCTCTTCATCCCTGCACTCGAATCCTTGCTTATCTGTTAATCTGCCAGAAATTGAATCTGTTCAATTAAAAATAAATCTGTTCTTTCTGGGCTTGTTCATACTGTTCTTATTTTCTGGAAAATCAGTTTGGTTCTGTTAAGAAGTTATATGAACTGTTAATTACAACTGAAACAACTTGTTTGTGATAGGTTACCTAATAATTGAACCTTTATCACTTGCTTAAAAATTGAAGGTTACTATTTTTGTTGTTCATTGTTTTCTCTCTAATATCAATGTGTGTGTGGCTTGCAAATTAATCTGTATAATCTTAAGAATAACTTGGTTGATATAAACGTTTTCAAACATAAACAGTGTCAAAATAAATCTGTTCATTTCTAAATAAATCGATTTATTTTCTGTGTACTGTGATAAAATCTGACTGCGCGAATTTTTTAAAAGGTCAATTCACCCCCCTCTTGAACTTTAACACTATTGAACCCAACGGACATTACATGCTACATCATTTTCGTGAATGACCAACACATTAACCTCAACCGTACTCAAGTCCAATTGACTAATACATCAATAAATAAAATCATTCCTACTAAAGCTAATCATAATCTGCATTTAAGCATACAAAAAATCATTTTGAATAAAATTATAGTCATACTGTTGAGAAAGTATAATTCAAAAGTATGCTTACGATAAAAATTTATTTTAGCTAACAACATTTTGACTAGACTAACTTGAGCTTGTAAGAATATAAAATAGATAGATAACACTTACTAAGTTGAAAAAATATTATTGTAATTATTATTAATAATTATATTAATATTATTAAAATTATTATTAATATTAAGATTATTATTATTATTATAATTACTACTAGTAGTATTATTATTATTTTCACAATGTATCATGTGATGAAATGCAATGAGCACATAAAGGAAATAAAGATTTACAATGAATGTTTTTATACTGGTTCATTTGTAAATAGCATACCATCATGTCTAGTTCTTAAATAATTGATTGAGTTCCACCAAACAAATTGATATTGCAAAGATACAAATGAGTATTATTTTGAATATAATCACTTTTAGCTAAAAATCTCAAGTATTATTTGGACCATAGTCACTTCTAGCTAAAAATTTCGACTATTATTTGGAACTAAGTCATTTCTAGCTAAAAACTTCGACTATTATTTGGAACTAAGTCATTTCTATAAAACTAAATGAGTAATTATTTGAAACACAACAACTCGTAGCTAGGATTGAGTATTCTTTGGAACACAACCCTTTATGGCTAAACACGAGTATTATTTAGAAAAAAAAGTCACTTTTGACTAAAAACAAAAGGTTACAAAGAAAATGATACACAAGATCATTAGATTAATCACTAAGAAAGGTTGCATCTTATGATAAATAGAAGACAAGTTCACTCTTTTAGGTTACTCTTGAACACAGACAATGTTCTTCCTTAAGGTTAAGGATAGTTTGAAGACTTGATTACCAGTCTTCCCTCTTCAAAGAGATTTGTTATATATAAAGCTTGAGAAGAAAGAGTCATTGCGCATTCTTTATAATTGTTTTGAGGGTCTTCTTTTGTTATTGCTTCTTCTTGCATTTGAGCTTACTTTAAAACTTTGATACACATTAAATGCTTTTTACATAGTATTGATTGTGTGAATTCTTTGTAAACACACCTAGACAAAGTAGAGTTTCAAGACAAGTGACTTCTCTTCATATTTGAGCAAAACACACAATTGACACTATTGACTAACTCCGTAAACTAATAATCACATTTTATAGAAAAGTTCTTTGCAAGAATAAGCTTTCAACTTGTGTTCTTTCCAATGAGTGAAAAAGGCATATCAATCTTGTAAGAATAACAAAATAAATATTTATTAAAGTTTGACATGTACTATGAAATGCTTCAGACTTGTGTATGTCAGACGAAGTATACTAATTGTTTGTTCAAGTAAAATCTTATTAGACGAAGTATGTGACTTTGTGTTTGTCAAACAAAGCACAATATAAACAACACTTGTATTTATGCATCCACACAACTTGTGTTTAGGGGTAGATTGGATACTTTGTCTCTAACATGATCTTATACACATACAAATTATGGTTTAGTAGACTATTGTTTAAGCACATGATAAAAAACAAAAGAGTTTGTTGAACTTGAATCCAAATCTTATCATGCATTTTACAAGCTAAACATAAAATAGCATGAAAGAAGTTCTAGGTCATTCAAAATTTGTCCCTTCCTATCCACATAAAAAAGATAAGAAGTTGACAATGATGAGACAAATAGAGATGAAATACAACACCTCTACTTACACTGCCCTGAGTATAGGAGAACCTTTTCAAAATCTCCTTGTTGATAAAGGAGACTACCTCGCCAAGTTGGAAGAGACTCATAATGAAAGTGTATCAACACAACTTGATTAAATACACGGTTAAACCTTTCAAATGTTAGTTCAACAAACTTTTTAACCTTCAATTTTTGCATATCTCAACATGGTGAAATGCCATGTTGGAAAAAATTTGCTCTAAGCCATGAATTTTCTCCTTCAAAGCACAACTTAATGAAATGTTTTTTAAAAACCTTTTTCATTCTAATTCAACAAATTGCCCTGAGATACTTTCGTTTTAACCTTCAACTTCATAAGTTATCGCCATGGTGAAACAAATTCATGTTTCCCAAAATTAGCTCTAAGTCATGATTGTCCTCCATTCATATGTTTCCTAACTCCTTTTTTAATTGTCCAACAACGACTTAGCTCCAACACCTCCTTGCATATGTCATTTAACTTCTCGACCTCGGTTGAGGTGCTACCATTGACAAACTTTGAATCATTTGTTGTCGTAGTAATAGAGCTATCGTAAGTTCAACAAGCCAATAAATAATGTCGAGATGCACACATTTTTTTTGAGAAGGAAGCCAATAAATGTTAACAAGATGGACACGTTTTTTGAGGAGTTAGAGCAAGATTAATTTTAGAAGCCACCTAGAAATTTTGATTAAGAAAACTCACAACAAATACAAACTAGTACTTTCATCAAACGCTTGCTAATACAACCTTTTAGTTGAATGGTTGGAAGAGAACCTTTTGATATAATACTTCCAAGAAAACTTTTTACCTTCTTATATTATTTTACATACTTATTTTTTTACATACTTAGGTTCACTTGGTGAACCCAAGTATACATGCAAAATGTTATGTCATATTAAATTCTCACAAATAAACTTTTCTAAAGATTTGATGCAATCTCCTCCGGTAAGACGGAACAGTACCCCGAAGATTAAACATAATTATGTATTTAAGATATTGACTTTCTTTTAATAAGGAAATCGGAAATTATAAAAAAAAATCATCTGGGCCCACAATAATTAATGGAGGGATTGTCACGAGACAAAGTAGCACTTATTTTAAACAGAAATTTAAAGACTGGCTACAAATGTTATCAAAACTAATTAATTTATATTAAGAAAATATAATAAAATTATAATTTAATAATACCAAAACATTATCTTGTAATCATTATTCAATGAATTATACAGAGAAACATAATTGTATACAATGAGAAAGTGTACAGAAAATTAGTGATTTTTTAGTATTATTATTAAAATAATAAGTATAAAAAATAACCATTGAATTTACATCTGTACAAATTATTCTCTAAATATAAATATATTTTTTGATAAAATCTTTCGGTGATAACTTGTTGCATAACATATCCCTTGCACGCTTATACAACAGAAGAAGAAGAAGACAACTGAAAAATTGTACAATATTTAATCTAGAAAATAAAAAAATTGTGCTAAAAATATTTTTTTTTTTAAGTTGTGTTTCTAAATACGATTACTTTATTTTTTTTAAAAAAATGTTGTTCCTACAAGACTAGAACCCTGCATAACACTTCTTCTTGTTGCAATCTTCTCGTCCTCCCGGTGTCACGGTTAGGCTTCTTTCGGCTGGATCTCCTTTAGTCTGGACACGATGGGGGGAGTACCTGCAATGACACTTCGACTATCAAGTCAGTCTGAGAGCTAGGTACCAGAGAAGTAGGGAGTGAATAGTTACCTCGAGTGTTGTGCCCCTCCTTCTATTTATACTATTTATACTGTTATGGATGGGCTCTGGCTGTTATGGGCCTTCTTTTGAGTCCAGTTGGAGGCCCAACCACCTCTTAACCATGCTTTGCGTTTAACCTGGTTTATCTTCGTCTAATTACGTATTTGGTTATAATCCTTGTCAACTAGTCGGCAATTCGGCAAACCGGTAGCACATATGCCCCCCAGGCTCAAATGTAGTTGTCGTAATGTAGAGTCTGATGAATTTACTGTCTTGTATTCGGAAGGTTTTGGGGTCGTCAGTCCGTGTAGCCGGTAGTTAATGTGAACGAGTAGCTTAGCGACTTCTCATGTGGTGCGTTACGTGTTCGAGAGGGCGAGTGGGGGATGGTCGTTGTACTTAAGGCGCGTGAGTGTAGCACAGTGTAGGGGGAAATCTAAGGGATCTCGTGTTATCTGGACCGTTGATTGGTATTTGATCCATCGGTGGGGGATAACTATGACGATTCATCTTTTGTTCTCGCGTTGCCTATAAATAGTGGTGATAGCGTGGCATTTTCTTTTGTGTGATCCGTGAGCTAGCTCGGAAAGCCCAAGAGTCGAGTTATTTGATCCTTGCAATCTTAACCCATCTAGTGAAGAGTCTTTCGGAGGTAATCAATGCCTTCCCTTTCGGTTACCAGCTTATTTTTGTCTGTGTTCGGGGGTGCGAGTAATAGGGAACCATTGGCCACAGATGTCGCTCCAAGTGATGCTGAGAATGTGGAAGGTTCTTCCCATGTAGTCGGTCCTTTGAGTCGAGAGCGTACAGAACCGACGATGTCTAAGTCGAGTGGGTATGAGGGTGAAGAAACCCGAGAAACCAAGTATGTGTGGGTCAATGAGAAAGTCTGTGAGGTCTTTTCGGAGTTTACAAAGGTTTCTATGCTCCAAGATTTTGTGGATAGTGTAGATATTGTGTTAGAAGGTGTGCCTAACGGTGTCTTCGCACTTCGTAGGTGTCGAGAATTCGAGACCGTTTGTCTTGGGAGGGGAAAAGAGCGTAAAGATTTATTTTATTTTTATTCTTATTTGATTTCGGATATCCATGTTCGCTTTCCTTTCGATACTTTTACCATGGAAGTGTTACGTATCTTAAACGTAGCTCCTTCGCAACTTCATCCGAATAGTTGTGCCTCGCTACAGGCTTTTCGTTTGTTGTGCGAGGTGCTAAGTGTTAAGGCGACCGCCAGGTCTTTCTTACACTTCTTTGGTACAAGGCCGGGTGACCGAATAGGTTGGCTGTTTTTGGTTGGTAAAGAGAAAAATAGCTTCTTTGCTCCTTATACGACTTCTTATAAGAACTTCAAAGGTGGTTTCTTTAAAGTTGTCATTGAGGAGGAAGGCCGACCATTTTTCTTTGACGACGAAACTCCCAGTTCCCTTTCTATTGGACGAAGAATCCAACGTGCTTTAGTATATGGTCGAGGTCCCTGATGACCGATGACGACCTAGAAGTGTTGTCGGTATTGGACCAACTTCCACGCAAGATTCCAACCCGACCTCTCGTCCGTGCTTACTTGTCGTCTGATAGATGTGTAGATATTGACAGTATGTGATTTTACTCGTCTTGATGTTTATCTTACTATGATTGACTCAATCCCTTCATCTTGTGTAGGTATAATGGCATGTTTGGTTCCACCTGGTGGGAAGAAGGATTATTTCAGGGAAATGCGTTTAAAGAGGCAAGCTCGAAAGGCCAAGGGAGGGGATATGTCGGGAGGATCTGCAATGCTGGTTGCAGAGGCTGCTATTCCTCTTACCACGGTGCCGGTTGTCGAGCCCAATCGTCCTCCCAATCCAAAGAAGAGGAAATAAGTGTTAGAATGTATGGCTTTAAACTAGAGGGAGTGTGAATGGTTTAAAGAAGGTTTTCGCAAACTTTTAAGTATAGAATGAAATCACTTCGAGAAAACTTGATTAAGAAACTAGTTTGCCAAAAACACAAAGCAATTTAACACAGCACCAGAAAAAAAATCGGTTGTTTCGCAGAAACAATCGGTTGTTTATGGTTTAAGGTTTAGGGTTCAAGGGATAAAAAGAATGCACACAGAGGTTTATACTGGTTCACTCTTAAACCAAGAGCTACATCCAGTCTTCCCGGAAACCACTGGGGAATCCATTAAGCAATCAACCCTATATTACTTACTACACCACCAAAGAAGTGACCTTGATCCCCTCAAGACACACACTTCCTTTGGCTAAGAACAAACACCACTAAGAATGCTGATCTTGACAACCTCAAGAACACACAACACTTCTCAGCTTTACACACAGAGTTTCTTCAAAGTACCAAAGGATTACACTTGTTACAGAAAAGATCTAAAATCAATACAAGATGAAAATCCTATATCACACTCTCTTGATCAAAGCAATCTCCAACTCTTCAAAAGCAAAATCAGTGAAAAACTCAAATATGATTTTCTTTTATTAAAACTAAGTTCTTGTTTGTTACATAATCTAAACAAACTATTTATTGCAATCAAAGACTAGTCAAAGCATTTAAAACTGGAGCGTAATCAGTTATAAAATCATTTAATGCTCAGTCAAAGCACAAAACAGTTTTCTGTTATGGTCCCAAAACAAATAATCGGTTGAATGCTCGAATCAATCGGTTGTTTTGGTTTGACAGCAAGTCAACCATAAAAAACGGTTTTCAACCTTTCTAAAAACACCTAAGTATAAAAGAATCGGTTGTTTCGACAAAACAACAGGTTGTTTTTCACTTAGTTTGAAAAAAACTTTCAATTAAAAGGTTTGAGAATGCTTAAGCTTTGGATTCAATCAAGAGTGGATTTAACACAGATAATCTACCCCATATCCTATTCTAAAACACATCAGCAACAACAAGCACATCCTGCCTTCCATTAACCTTCAAAGGGTTTGGATTCCTCAAAGCTTGAACACACTTGACTCAATAAGAAGATCATGTAAAAGACCGTGGCAAATCCTCTTGGTGCCACAGTGAGCCTTCTTCCTCAGGGAAGTCTCCCAAAAGAGGTCGAGTGGCCGGTGGGTGGAGTTCAAGTGACCCTGATTTCCTAGGTCATGGGCTCAATGTGGCTGAAAAGGTCACCGTCAAGCTGAACCCTTATCAGCAAGATCCGTACCTCTCAGTGCGTCCTTCCCAAATGCATGATGCTTTTATGAGGTTGTGCTCTCGGACTCTCGTCCTCGACAAGAGAATGGCATCAGACTTTATGAAGAAAGATAAAAATATTGTCAAAGTGAAGGGTCTCCGAGTAAAATTGGATGAATCGGCTTCTAAGTTGCAATCGGTTTTGACTGAGAACACCACCCTCTCGGCTCGAAGCCAATACTTGGAGGCCGAGATGAAGAAGTGGAAGGAAATATGTGAGTTGGCCGAGAATACGGGGAGAGAGATTGCTAAAAAGGCGGATGAAGAGATATGGGGTTTGAAGGAGAGTCTCTCGGATATGGCTTTGACCAATTATAGGTCCGAAGAGAAGATAGACAAGTTGTTGAAGGAGCTAGAGGTGGCCGAAGATAGCGTCATAGAAGAACATGAGCTTGACTTTAAGAAGGCTCTTCAACAAGCGGCTTTCTTCTATAATGTTTCCTTGGACGAAGGGAAATTTGATGTCGACAAGGACTTCTATGAGGGTCAGCTTATGCCGATAGACCAAATCCCAAGTTTTACTAAAGCAGAAGTCCTGGCTCCTCTGACAGCTTCCGAGGTCGAACACCTAGAGTTTGATAGCTAGGTTGTCTCTCTGTGTATGGGTCATGTGATTGAATTTTTGGTTTTTGTAAACTCGTGACCCCCCTTTTGTGTAGACAATACGGCTTTGTCGGTTCTTTTGAATATATTTTGAACGACAAGTTATTTTAAGCTTTAATGTTGTCTTTCGTTCACTCTTTCTTGATCTTTTTGTGCACGTGTTTATTGTTGTTCATATGCTGGATTGCTCTCGGCGATGTTTTAAGCCGAGAGGTTTGTTACTATGATCTCGGCAGGGATTCGCTTTAGTGAACTCTTCATTGGCCGAGAGGTTTCTTATCGTGCTCTCGACAGGGATTCACTTTGGTGAACTCTTCATTGGCCAAGAGGTTTCTTATCGTGCTCTTACAGGGATTCACTTGGGTGAATTCTTCCTTGGCCGAGAGGCTTTTTAACATACTCTCGGTAGGGATTCACTTGGGTGAATTCTTCCATGGGCGAGAGGTTTTTTAACATACTCTCGGCAGGGATTCACTTGGGTGAATTCTTCCTTTGCCGAGAGGTTTTTTAACATACTCTCGGCAGGGATTCACTTGGGTGAATTTTTCCTTGGCCGAGAGGTTTTTTATCGTACTCTCGGCAGGGATTCACGTGGGTGAATTCGTCCTTGGTCGAGAGGTTTTTTATCGTACTCTCGGCAGGGATTCACTTGGGTGAGTTCTTCCTTGGCCGAGAGGGTTTTTATCGTACTCTCGGTAAGGATTCACTTGGGTGAATTCTTCCTTGGCCGAGAAGTTTTTTATCGTACTCTCGGCAAGGATTCACTTGGTTGAATTCTTCCTTGGCCGAGAAGTTTTTTATCGTATTCTCGGGAGGGATTCACTTGGGAGAATTCTTCCTTAGCCGAGAGGTTTTTTATCGTACTCTCGGCAAGGATTCACTCGGGTGAGTTCTTCCTTGACCGATAGGGTTTTTATCGTACTCTCAGCAGGGATTCACTTGGGTGAATTCTTCCTTAGCCGAGAGGGTTTTTATCGTACTCTCGGCAAGAATTCACTTGGGTGAATTCTTCCTTGGCCGAGAGGTTTTTTATCGTACTCTCGGCAGGGATTCACTTGGGTGAATTCTTCCTTAGCTGAGAGGTTTTTAGATACTTGCGTTAGTGATTTACTAGAAGGTATAGCTGATAAGTTTGATTCTATTGAATGCGGTGCCTCGTTAAAACCTTATTCAATCAAAAACCCTCGGGAAAAAAGACCTCTGGGAAAAAAGATTGAAGGTAGAAAAGAGTACACCTATGATACATATCAACTAAAGTACATTTTCAAATGGTCGGCGTTCCACATCCTGGGAACCTCTCGACCATTCAGCTGTTCTAAGCAATACGCGTTGTTCTGAAGATTTTCTCTTACGTTTAAGGGGCCTTCCCAATTTGCATTGAACTTTCCTTCTGCCGAGACCTTGCGAGCTTCTCCCTTCATCCTCCAAACCAGATCTCCCTCTTGGAACGCTCTGGGTTTAGTCTTTGAATTGTATCTTCTTGCGACTATCTGTTTGCAAGCTTCTTCTCTTATCTTGGCCTTGTCACACAACTCCTGGAGTAAGTCCAACTCCGTTCTTAGGCTTCTTTGTTTATCTTCAGGTCATGGAGTTCTCTTCGGATTGTCGGTTCTCCGACTTCTACTGGCAGCATGGCATTTGTGCCGTATGTGAGGTTGTACGGGGTTTCCCCAGTTGCCAAATGGGGGGTACACCGATAGGCCCAGAGAACTTCCACGAGTTATTCTACCCACTTACCTTTTGCACTGCCGAGTCTTTTCTTTAATTCATTCAGGATGACTTTGTTGGCGGATTCAGCTTGACCATTAGTTTGCGCGTGTTCCATAAAGCTTGTCTTGTTTCGGATACTCAAGCTTTCATAGAATTCAGCCAACTTCCGATCCATGAATTGTCTTCCGTTATCCATGATGATGGTGTGCGGGATTCCAAACCTGCAAACGATGTCCTTCCATACGAAACTCTGGACTTGTCGAGCCGTGATGCTTGCGAGGGGTTCTGCTTTTATCCATTTTGTAAAATAATCAATTGCTACCAACAAAAACTTCCTTTGTCCAGTTGCTGGCGGAAAGGTGCCTATTATGTCTATTCCCCACAGAGCAAACGGCCAGGGAGAGATAATGCTTGGAGATTGTGGGGGTGAAGATGGATTAGTGGGGCGTGTTCTTGGCAACTTACGCATTTCTTCACAAAATCAGTGCAATCAGTTCTCAGTGTTGGCCAATAGTATTCGGCCCTCGGGACTCTGGTTGCCATCGTTCGTGCTTCGGAATGTAAGCCACGTGCTCCTTGATGCAATTCTTGCAAAACGTATTTTGCCTCTGCTTTCAAAACACATTGAGTAGTGGGGTCGAGAACCCTCTTTTATATAAGTCTTCCCCTATTATGACAAATCGGGTTCTTTACGAGAGACAAGTCATGGCCATCTTTCCCTTCCTCCCGGTCTTTGATTACTTTTTTCATGTCGGACACCTAATCTTCCTCTCTTTGCTCCGTTACCATACACTCTCCGACGGGGACTGACGGAACCGATAAGGTTTGCTGGATGACAGTGGCATGTCGGCCTTTCGTCTTAGCGGTAGCCAGCTTTGACAGGGTGTCGACCCTAAGGTTGTCTTGTCGTTTCACATGGCTATTTTGACGCTTTGAAACTGGCTGATGATGTTAGCAACTCTGTGATAGTATTTCAGGAGCAGAGAATCTTTAATTTGGTAGTTCCCATTGATGTGTCCGACCATGAGCTGCGAATCTGCCTTGCATTCTATCTTGAGAGCTTCATATTCTGCTTGATTGTTGGATGTCTGGAACCCAAAACGTAAAGATTGCTCGATTTGTATGTTCTCTGGTCCTTCTAGAACGATTCTGGCTCATCCTCCTTTCTTACTCGAGGAGCCATCGACATGCAGCGTCTAGGTGGTTTCGGGTTCTTGACATTGTTGCAACTTTGATGTGAAGTCTGCTAAGCATTGGGACTTGATAGGTCATTGTGGTTCGTATTTGATGCTGTATTCGGATAACTCGACTGACCAACCAACTCGGTTTTTTGCAAAATCTTATTGATTGGGAAGTCAGTTCGCACTATGATCTCGTGGCTTTGAAAATATTGTCAGAGTCTTCTGGAAGCGTGGACGAGAGCTAAAGCTACCTTCTCGATAACTTGATATCTTGTTTCAGCGTCTTGTAGCACTCGACTTACGAAGTAGATTGGTTTTTGTTCTGTTTTTCCTTGTACGACAGCGACACTTACTGCTTCGGGCGATACGACCAGATAGACCAGCAAAGGAATTCCATGGACGGGTTTGCTCAAAATGGGCGCCGGTGCCAATGCCCGTTTTACGATTTGGAAAGCCTCTTCGCAACTTTCATTCCACGCGAACTTCTCTGCTTTCTTCATGAGCTTCAAAATTGGTCTGATTTTATCCACCAGTCTGGGCATGAACCTGGACAATGATGTCAATCTCCCTACTAGCTGCTGGACCTCTTTCAGGTTATCCGGACTTCTCATAGTTTCCAAAGCTCGACATTTGTTAGGATTTGCCTCGATTCCTCGGCTTGTCAATATAAAGCTAAGGAACTTGCCCCCTTCCACTCCGAACACACATTTTTCTGGATTAAGACGCATGTCATACTTTTTAATCTACTGGAAGACCTCGGCTAGGTCATTCGCGTGTTGCTCGACACTATCAGATTTTACGATAATGTCATCAACATATACTTCCATAGTTTTCCTAATCTGCTTACGGAACATTCGGTCCATCAACCTTTGATAGGTTGCTCTGGAATTCTTCAGGCTGAAAGGCATGACTTCGTAACAAAAGTTGGCTCTGTTGGTGATGAAAGCTTTCTTCTCCCAATCTGCCGGATTCATGCGTATTTGGTTGTATTTGGAGTATGCATCGAGAAAACTTAACATTTTGTGGCCGGCTGCCCCGTCTACCAGTCGGTCAATGCTTGGTAGTGGGTATGCATCTTTGGGGCAGACCCTATTAAGATGAGTATAGTCGGTGCACATCCGCCATTTTCCGTTATTCTTTTGCACCAGGACTATGTTTGTCAGCCACGTAGTGTAATGTACCTCTCGGATAAAACCAACATCCAGAAGTTTTCTGATTTCCTCCTCGGCTATCCGTCCTTTCTCTCCAACCAACTTTCTCTTCTTCTGGGCTATTGGTATGGCCTCCTTACAGATCGATAACTTGTGCGAAATTATTCGGGGGTCTATACCCGGCATGTCGGCTGCTGACCACGCGAATAAGTCTGTGTTTTTTAATAGGACAGTTGTGATGATGCTTTTTTCCTCTGCTCCCAAGGTTGATCCCAATCGCGTATTCTGTCCTTCCCGACCCATTTGGCATAGCACCACCTCTTCCTTTGGCTCTACCTGAGGTTCGTCGTTTGGTCTGGGATCCAAGTCGTCGCTTAGGGATATATGATGAACCTCGGCCCTCCGGGTAGGTGTTGGTGGTGGAAGGATCTTCAAACCTGCCGTGTAACATTCTCTCGCGATATTTTGGTCGGCGTGGAGAGTGACCACCTCTCGGCCCCAACTCGGGTTGTCAGTTGGGAACTTCATGGCCAGGTGAGGTGTCGAGACTATAGCCCCCAACTTGTTGAGGGAGGATCGCCCGATTAGGATATTGTAAGACGTTTCGACATCGATTAATAGGTATTTGATTTTGATTGCCCGACAGTCTCGGTTTCCTTCTCCAAACTTAGTATCCAAGTCAATGTATCCTCTGGTGTTGACTCTCTGTTCCGCAAAACCAATAATTTGCTCATCATATTGGACAATGTCGTCATCCGAGATGCCCATCTTCCTGAAGGTTTTCCAGTACAAGATATCCATAGAACTCCCTTGGTCTATCAGAGTTTTCATGATGACAAAGTTGGCTACTTCAATGGTGACGACCATAGGGTCGTCATGTCTTGGGTTTATGTATCTGAAGTCTGCGTTTGTGAAAAACATAGGTGGTTGGTCTCTCCTATTACTTTTGCTGATGGAGTACACATAGTTGACTGCTCAGAGGTGCCTTTTTCGGGAGGATGATGTCGTACCCCCTCCTGCGAAACCTCCGACAATTGTGTTTATTACTCCTCGTATGAGCATGGTTCCTTGCCGGTCTCTTCCTCCTTGGCCTTCTCGGCCTCGCCGCTCGTTCTTCGAGGTGTTTCTACGTACCTCTTGCCTTTTTCTGACGTCTATTTCAGTTTTTCCATCCCCACGTCTTGTTTGGACGAAACGTCGCAAATGGCCTGCTTGTATGAGCTCTTCAATCTTATCTTTCAGGACCCGATAATCTTCTGTTGTGTGCCCAAAATTGCGGTGGTATCGACACTGCTTGGTCTGATCCGCACTCTGTGGGGTGGGAGTCCTGCTCGGTGCTCTCAGAAGATCGACATTGAGGGCTTCTTCCAAGACTCTCGACCTTTCGACTGTCAGACGGGTGTAACGGGTGAAACACGACCCCTTTGGAGAGTCTCTAGGCTTCCCGAATTGTGTTGGTATGCTCCTGTCACTCATCCTCTCGGGTTCATCAGGTGCCTGAGCCTTGTTTTAGAATTCTTTCAATTTTTCCAGCTGCATGTATTTGGTGGCTCTCTAGCGCAACTCATCCAATGTCGCGGTCGGTTGCATGCATAAACTATCTGAAAACAGTCCCGATTTTAGTGCGGTTACCATGTGGTGCATCGCCACTTCGGGACTTAGGTTCCGTATGTCCAAAGCCATCTTGCTAAATCTGTCCATGAAAGCTCTCAAGGACTCCGACTTTTCCTATCGAATATTCACCAAGGTGATCGAAGTAAGGTGGTGTGGTTGGCTTGTAGTGAACTGAGCTTCAAACTTAGTTGCGAGTGTGCCAAAACAATCTATGGATTGAGTTGGTAGCTGGGTGAACCATCTTAAGGCTGCTCCCTTAAGAGAAGTGAGAAATATTCGGCACCATAGAGCGTCTTCTGCTGTGTGCAAGCCAACCTGGGTTAGGTATGCGGTTACATTTTCATTCGGGTTCATGGTTCCATCGTATTATGTCCTATCTTTGTTATGATTTCAAAATAAACATTTGTTATGATTTCAAATATAAATTTATACTATTGGGTAGAAATTGAATTAAATTTGGTATCTTGATTTTCTTATATAAAATATTCATTGTTTATTTGTATCGAATCATCCTATCTTTGAAAAGCAATAAGTAAATCTAATTATAGTAAATAAAAAGTCATGATATCAAAGCATATGTTTGTGTCCTTCCATTTGTATGATACAATATAGTAAATCTAATATAAACAAGGGAGGTGATTCTAAATGAAAGCGGTGAATCAATAATAATGGTATTTACCAGGCATTATTATTATTATTATTATTATAGATACTACTATTATGATGATGATTATTAATATTATTACTAATAATAATAATAATTTTAATAATAATATCAATAAGAGTAATAATAATATGAAATCAAAAGAAAACACAAATTTAACATAGAAAAAAAAACAAAACTATTCCATACACAAGAATAAATTTTACAACTATTGAGAAAAACTTAAAAAGAAAAATTAGTAAAAGAAAAAAAAAATCTTAAAATATAATTTGAAAGCAAAGATTATAAAGAGTGTCAAAAGTTTGTGAACTTTTAAAATATTAATATCTTTTATCAAATAAAAATAGTTGTATGCCGATGCATCTATTATCCATATATCACCATCCAATTTAGAATATGATTTTTCATGGATATATTAACAAAAAAATTTAAAATATTTTTTATAAATATAAAATATTAACAATAGAAATTCATTGATACTTATCAATTCATAATATCACGATTATTACAATATCAAATAGATATTATTTGTGATTATATTATAACAAAGAAATGTAATTGTTTATCTATACCATTACCATTTTGATAATTTTCTATAATGTTATATTTTAATTAGACAATTTTATCCTTTAATAAATAAAAATAATTTATTTATTTAATAGCTTTTAAATAAAAATCAAAAGTTTTGGATAGCATTAAGAAAATATTAAGTCATATCTATGAGGAGTAATGGTGTAAGAGAAGGGTTGTACGCTGAAGCTTTACGTTTTTTAAAGATCCGAAAACAATTATCACATATCGTTTGAAAATGAATTATGGAGAATTAAACGAAAGCACTTGCTGTGTAATGCCCTTGTAAACAGAATGAGCATACAGAACAATCAGAATATTGCGCAATCCAGAAACAGTATTAAAACTACTACTTGACAGCAGTTGTGTTGAGTGTCTTATCTTTCCTTTATTTGGCTGTAGGATTTATTTTTTGTTCTTCTACATGATGGTGCATTGACAACCGTTGGAAACTAGATCTGGATCGCTGTCGGTCCCTCTTGTTGATGTAGAACGTCGAGTGGTTCTGATGTAGGGATCATGTGTCTGTAGGCTCCTATCTATATCGCGAACATACTCACCTGGCCGCACACTAATAGGCCACCGCAGTTGAAAATTCATTGCTTGCAATGGTGCCTGACCTACTTCTGACCTTACTGTTCCTCTCCTTGGCCTCTCCACTCTTCGTGTTAAGTCCTCATTTTCGTTTTCTTCCTCTACATCACGTGTTTCCACCACGGCCTTGCCCTTTCTCTGTCTTCGTCGTAACTCATTCTCGTCTTCTTCCTCTACATCACGTATTTTCAGCACGGCATTGCCCTTTCTCTGTCTTCGTCGTAACTCATTCTCGTCTTCTTCCTCTACATCACGTATTTTCAGCACGGCATTGCCCTTTCTCTGTCTTCGTCGTAACTCATTCTCGTTTTCTTCCTCTTCATCACCTATTTCCATCACGGCCTTGCCCTTTCCCTTTCTTCGTCGTAACTCATTCTCGTTTTCTTCTTGTACTTCACTTATTTCCTGCACGGCCTTGCCCTTGTCCTCTCTGGCTCTGCTCTCAGCTTCTCCTATTTCTTTAGATGTTCCGCTCTCAGCTTGCACACTTTCTTCAGAGGGCACCTTGCCATTGTCATCTCTTGCTCCGGTCTCATCTTCTACAAATTCATCAGATGTCCGTTCGCTCTTGTCCTCTCTTTCTCCGGTCCCAGACTCTTCAGATATAGCTTCTAATGTCCTTGTTTCCTTCTCCTCTCCTTGTTTCTTTTCCTCGGTTTCATCTTCCTCGCCACTGTTCCGTCTTCTTCGGCGGGCTAACGGTGCTACATTTGGTTCTTCTTCTTCATCATCGTCATCCATCACCGTGTTCCGAAACTGGGAAGTCGAGCTCGTGCCTTCTTCTTGTACTTGTAAATCAACTTCGTTTTCTAACTCTTCTTCTGCTTGCGTTGTTTGTGTATTCGATCCTGAAGCTTCTACCAACGTGGAGGGAACCGCATCTGTCATAGAAAAGATAGCCTTTCCTGAACTGCCACTTATCTTGATGCTCCTCTTACGACAAAGATTAACCATCTCTTGATAACAGGCCATAAGCTCCCTCTAGAAGAATAGGATAGTATAAAAATATAATTAGGCATAACTTACTAATCTAGACAACAGGTCATAAGCTCCTTCTAGAAGACAGGATAGTATAAAGTTTTCATTCCATGTACCGAAATGCTAATTGATTCCTCAATAAAGGTAAACCGTGAGGAATATCCAAGGTAAGTAGCAGCTAGTAAAGCGGACATTGCAATCTCAGAAGGTCTGAATTGAGTGAAGTAGACATCTGTAGACATACGGGAAAAAACGTTCGCTTAGCACCACTATCAGCAAATATATAGATTCAACAAATTATTGTTATGTTACCTCCTTGAGACTGGACTATGATCTCATTTATGGATTCGCGTTTAAAACCACCGATTCTTTTGAAGGTGGGATAATAGTAGTCCAGGAAGTGAAAGGGAGTTACAGATCGCATTCGCCAGTTAAGTCCACTGAGAATGCGAAATTCCATTCTCATTATCCTTAGGGGGTTGTAAATCGCTTCTCTTCTCACCTGTGCAATAAATCAGTGCATTTTGTGGTGAAATTTTCATTAAATACTGTGACTTCAAAATTCAACGTCATTTTAATTTCCCAGTGGAAAGTGTGGTTTACCAGAAAATGCCGTTGTGTGAAATGCGCTGTCCTAATCTTGGAAGAAAGTGTGTAGCAACACATTGCAACCAAACGAGCTTTATCATCTATAGAAGACCCTTGTAATTCCTTGAGAAAAACAAGGATTTAAACAGCAAGAAATCAGAGAAAATTTAATGACAAATTTCAAAATTTCTACAAGCCTTAAAGAAAGAAATATATTACTGAGAGCGGATTCGATGAAACAAAGCGATCGAAGTAATTCATTGCAATATACGGAATGTACGCATCAATAACTCTGCCCTCGGAGAGCTGTATAGCAAAACATGGAAAAGAAATCAGAGAAGAAAGTAAAATTTCAATCCTCAGTGACAGATCTATAAACAAGATTAAAAAACAGTGCAAGTCACGTCCAATTCTCTTTGTGTTTTCTAAGTAGCCAAACAGAGAGGAAAATGAGTTCATAACACAGCTAAGAAAACAGAGAGGAAAAAGAAACAGATAATAATTAAGCAAATTTGGAAACAGACATATGCTTGCACGAAAGAACCGGTTTCGCTTCTGTTTTATGTGTAGCCAAAGAGATGCTTGTGAAAATTATCCAAGGAGAACAAAAGAGTAGCGGAGAGTTAAGTTTTACTTCACAGACGATATACAGATCCATCCATAAATAAGATTAAAAAATTTACGCAAAGATTTATGTTTTCACAGAAGAAATTAAACGAGCATTCAATTTCCTTAGTATTTTCTAAGTATCCAATCAGAGACAAACACTTGCTTATAAACGCAGCCTAAAAAACAGAGAGCAAAACGAAGCAAACAATGACGGATCAGATTCTTGCACAAAAACATAACCGCAGCCAGACAGATCGAACCAGAAAGCCTAAAACGAAGCGTTGAAAATGAGAGCTGAAAGAAACGGATTAACTGGCAAAAGTAAAATCTCCGAGAAACAAAAAGAAAATTCATTCATGCAAGCATTTAAGATTCTCATAACGGCGAAGCGAAAAAGAAAGAAAAAGCATCTTGGATTGTCACTTACCTGAACGACCGTCTTAACCGCAATCAGCCGAAGATGAGCGTTGCGTGATTGTGTGTAAAACGCCCTATGAGGCATGAATTCTTGCTCGATTTTGAGGTAATGGCTTATAGCTTCACGTTCTCTGTAAGAAGGCACGGGGAACTCGGGATCGAAATCCATTGTTAGAAAGAAGCTTCTGAAGATTCAGCTGAAGTGAAAGATTGTGTGTTTCTCAAGAAAGTGAAGTGAAAATGAAGGAGAAAAAGAGAGCGAAATTTGCAGAATCTGAAGGGTTCCGGGTTCTCTCTCTCTCTCTTAACGGTTATTCTTTCTAACGGAAACTGGCTCGGAAGCGCGCCAGTTTTGAACTTTGCAATACGTCGTCGTAATGAGGGCATGGAACGCGACGGATTCTACTGTTACTTTACTTGCTTATTTTCGTGGAATTTTTAAGTATAACTATTAATGAAGTTATTAATTCAATTTTAATTTGTTAAGTGCAAACATTTAGGAAATTAATCTGCTTTGATTACTGGGACAACACGTGGTGTCAGCATGTATTATCACTGTTATTTCAAGGTCTTATCTTAATTAGATGGCAATAGTGTATTTTAGTTAAAGTATCAATATCGATTTATTCACCGATAGAACCAATACTGTGCAACGAATTATGGCGGTTTTCAATAGCAAAGATGCTGAAAATTGCATTGACCATGTAATTCAAATGAAAGGATAAAGATAATGTGGTGATAAACTCAATCTTTTTTTTTCTTCCTCCACCCTTACATTTTTTTAAAATTTTAAAACTAGTCTTGGCCCTCACTATGGATTACTTTCATGGTCACGGTTGCTTTTCTTTGTTGATTGTTGGTGTTGGTGGAGGCTGATTTAAGCTGCAGAGGTTCGGTATTGTATTATGGACTAAACAATCTGCAAGTGATAAAAGAAAATATGGATTGACTATTTAAATCAAGTTTATTTTTATTCCGAATGAAGGGGTGTTCCGAAAGCATTTTGTATAACAGATTCACAAATTTGGAAACAAATTTTTTATTATAGAATGACCATTTTAGAATATATTTTTTGACTTGTGGATTGGTGGATCTAGAATACATTTTTTGACTTATGGATTGGTAAGTGAATTCGGAATGCATTTTTATACTCTCCATGGTATTTTATGCTTTTTAATAATTTGTTGGAATTTGATGGTAATATGTTAATTTGTATAAGTATGAACAATAATGAAGGATTTGAACAATGGTCGATGTGTGGGAGGTCTACATACTGATGATATTCAGAAGTTAATATCCAATAAATCATTAGACAATATATGGAAGCCATATGAATGTACAAATGTGTTTATTGAAGATGAGGTAAAGTTGAAGGTTGTCAAGTATGTTTAGGTTGCTTGTTATTTAGTAAATTAAATATAAACTTGTGATAAATTTTGTAGATATTTCCTACTCGGGATGAGATCCTGACATGGGTTAGAAAAGTTGCATTTCATTTTGGGTTTATTTTTTTCATACTGAGGTCGAATAATTCAAATGGATAACGATATATGTATATAAAATTAGAACGAGGTGACAAAACTGAAATGCAACAATTGATGATGTTACATGAGCGAGATATGTATGTCCATTGATCTAGGTTTGAAGAAGCGACGAATGTCGTGCAAGATTTATTTTGGACACACCCTGATTCAATGAAGCTATTGAATGCATTTAACATTGTGTTGATGATGGTCAATACATATAAAACTAATAGGTACAAGATGCCTTTGCTTGAAATTGTTGGTGTTACCTCAACGAGGTTGACCTTTAGTGCTGCATTTATGTTACTCTTATCAGAACAACAACATAACTTTGTATAGGCCTTTGAGAGGCTTAGAGGTTTGTTTTTTAGAGTTGATTCAAACCCAAAGATTGTGGTCAGTGATAGAGATATTATTTTAACGAATGCAATAAATGTTGTGTTTCCCGAAGTTGCTAATTTGTTATGCCGTTTCTGTTAGAATATATGGCCTTAAACGAGAGGGGGGGGGGGGGGTGAATTGTTTAAAGGGGGTTTGTGAAAACTTTTTAAGCTAGAACAGAAATTCAGTTAGCCAAGATATAAAACACAAAACAGCAAAGCACCAGAAAAACAATCGGTTGTTTCTTCGAAATAATCAGTTGTTTATACCAACAAAGCAATAACAACTGAATTTAAATGAGTTTAAGGGAAGAAAGAGATACACAAACAGTTTATATTGGTTCACTCTTAAACCAAGAGCTACTTCCAGTCCCCAAAAGCCACTGGGTAATCTACTAAGCAATCAATACAGATTACACACAAAACCACCAAAGTGACCTTGAACCCTTCAAGAAACACACTTCCTTTGGCACAACACACACCAAGAATGTTGATCTTGACAACCTCAAGAGCACACAACACTCCTTGGCTACAACACCAGAAATTACAAAGTATTCATAACGAATTACACTTGTTTACAGAACAAACTGAAATTAATACAAATGTAATCCTATTCCACTCTCTCTTGAGAAAACCAAAGCTCAAATGTGAATGTTCAAAAACTTGAAAGCAATCTCTCACAACTGAAAAAATCAAATCTTTTTTTCTTGTTTGTTATAAAACATAAACAAACTATTTATAGCTTTCAAAGATTGGTAAAAGCATTTAATACAAGAGCGTATTCAGTTGAAAATCAATTAAAGCACACTCAACTAACAAAACAAAATTCTGTTAGGATTTTCAAACAAACAATTGATTGAAAACACGAAACAATCAATTGTTTTGGTTTGACAGCAAGTCAACCAACCAAAACAGTTTTCAACCTTTTCAAAAACACCTAAGAGTAAAACAATCAGTTGTTTCGACAAAACAACTGGTTGTTTTTCACTTAGTTTGAAAAACACTTTAATCTTAAAAGATTTTAAAAACACTTTAGCTTTAGATTCAACAAAGAGTGGATTACAAAAATAAACTACCCAGATCCTATCCTAAACACAACAGCAACTCCAGCCTTGCATCAAACACTTGGATTTGGATTCTTCAAAGCCTTTGATCACTCTTGATCAACATTTTCCATATTGATCAAAATGTCAAAGCAAAATGTAAAATGCTTATTCATCCAAGAGATGTATGGGATCAAGTGATGAAGTCTTGGGGAGATATTTTGATTGTGATATTATAGAGGCCTATGAGCTTCATGTGGAGGCATTTCATGTTGTTTGTTCGCCATGACCTATATTTACTGAATATTGATGCGTACTTGGTTAAATCCGCATAAAGAAAAGTTTGTTAAGGCTTTGATGGATAATGATGGAAGAGTGCCTTCATTCTTGGAAAATTGTTGGTGGAATTTGCGGAAGCTTAATGGAGGTTCACGGTCAAGGCTCTCCTAGGAGATGTGGATGCCTTGGAGGTGTAGGTTAGGTATGAAATGAGAGTGGTGAGGCCATCTCTCTTTGGTAGAATGGAAATTGAAGATCAATAGTCTAACCTTGAGAGGTTTTTGACAAGTAGTGAAATTGACTCAAATTTGGCAGCAATTCACTATTATATTAATCTTGTGAAAACATGAGCCAAGCCACTCCTTATATAGCAAGTGAGGGCCGGTTTACATCAAAGCAAAATGAGGAAAATTCAAACTACACTACTTTGAAATTAGCGCCTAAAATGGAAGCACATGGAAGGCATGACTCTAGTGGTTGGCCCAATTCTACACTTTGGTGGACTTGCATTCGAGTTGATACTTGGGCCTCTTCCATCATCCCCTCCCTCTTGAAAAGGATTTGTCCTTAAATCCAATGTTTCTTCTTCTTCTTCTTCTTCTTCTTCTTCGTTATTACCTACAAAAGGAGACAAATCAATGACATTAAAGGTATAATGTACTCTATATTCCGCAAGTAAATCAAGTTTATATGCATTGTTGTTGATTTTCTTGAGGACTTGGAAAGGGCCATCACCTCAGGGACTAAGTTTAGACTTTCTTTTAGTTGGAAATCTATCCTTCCTAAGATCAAGCCAAACTAGGTCTCCTTCCTCAAAAATGATTTCTCTCTTTCCCTTATTGTTATGTTTTATATATTTCTCAGTTTGTTGTTGTATTTGTTCTTTAACCCTCTCATGCATTTTCTTAACAAATTCAACTTTTGTAGCTCTTTCCTTATGCACAAAAGTTTGTGGATTAGGAAGAGGTAACAAAACTAAAGGAGTAAGAGGATTAAACCCATATACAACTTCAAATGGAGAAATATTAGTGATGTGAACTACCCTATTGTATGCAAATTCAATATGGGGAAGGTACTCATCCCAAGACTTATTGATATGATTCCAATAGCAAGATATAGATGTTTCATAGACATTATATGGAATCAACTTGAGTTGGAAAGTGAATAGGCACTTTTCTAGAATTGGATCAATGTTCTTTCATTCAAGAACTCACCAAAACTTGAGCCATCACACCAAAACTCATATAGAAATCAATTTCTTGTCAATTGAACCGATTAAAATGCACAAGAAATCTAATGAATCGATTGAAATGGCTAACAAATGAATTGAACCGAACAAAAGCATGAAAGGAAGAAGATGAACCAATTAAAAATAGTAAAGAAGAAGATGAACCGAACAAAATAAGAAAAAGAAAGCTAAAGAACCGAATAAAAGTGCAAGAAAAGACCTAAGACATGTTTTAAGAGTTTATATGGACATGGAAATGGATGAACTAGATGGAAGAGAGAAGAAGACTTATGTGGTTGAAGTCCTTGGAAAGGAACACGCCACTTAGAGGATGCAAAGCTCCAAGATGAGTGAGATGCCGCCACTTGAGGCTCCAAGTTTGCTCTCAAGATGAGACTAGGTAAGAGAAGACACAAGTCTCTCAAATGCTCACCATTTTTGGGAGAGTTTCGGTACTATCAATATCAATTCTGTATTTAGAAGGACCCAAGCCCTCCTTATATAGGAGAAGGACCAGTCATGAAGTTTACAAAGCTTACACAACAAGCTAACCAAAAGTCCCTTGCATGCTACCCACTTCTAGAGCCTATAGTGAGGTATGAAGGGTCAACTTCAAGAAAGTTCTAAATGTTAGAATAGATGGCTTTAAACTAGAGGGGGGGGGGGGGGGGTTGATGGTCCCAAAACAAACAATCGGTTGTTTCCTCGAATCAATCGGTTGTTCTGGTTCTTAACAGTTCAACCATTTTAAAAACAGTTTTCAACCTTTTTCTCAAAACACCTAAGTATAAACAATCAGTTGTTTCGACAAAACAATCGGTTGTTTTAACTTAGTTTGAAAACATTTTACTTTCACAAAGATTGAGAATGCCTATGCTTTAGATTTAATCAAAGGGTGGATTACAACATCCAAACTACCCCAGAACTAAGCTAAACCAGCACAGCAACATCAAGCACAGCAGAGGCTTCAACATCCTTCAAAGGATTTGGATTCTTCAAAGCTTGAACACCACTTGGTTCAACACTAAACTAATGTCTAAAGATGCTTTTAGAAAAGAGGTATCTTTAGGTTTCCCTCTAAGCACCTTTCTAAAAGCTATATATTTAAACATTCTACATTTTATACAAAAGATACTATAAAAAGAGAAAACATTTTACCACTACTTCCTAATTCTTTAAATTTGCTCCTTGTAATCCTTTGAGGTAAGCTAATCTCCTCTTGATCAACTTCAACTTCGGCGTCTACCTCTTCTTGATCTTGATCTCCTTCACTTATGGCTACCCTTCATGACCGCCCTAAGCATAGTAGAAAGAGATCTATTGACTACTTTTGTTTGTCCATCCGTTTGAGGATGACAAGAAGTTGAAAATTGAAGTTTAGTGCCAAGTTTTTCCCAAAGGGTTTTCCAAAAATGGCTTATAAATTTTGGATCTCTATCCGATACTATGCTTCTAGGTAACCCATGAAGTCTTACCACTTCTCTAAAGAAGAGTTTGGAAACATTTTGAGCATCATCCACCTTGTGGCATGGAATAAAATGTGTCATTTTACTAAAACGATCCACAACCACAAAAATGGAATCAAAACCTCGTGCAGTCTTAGGGAGTCCTAGAATAAAATCCATGCTAATGTCTTCCCATGGAGCACTTGCAATATGTAAAGGAGTATAGAGTCCATGTGGCATTGTTTTAGGCTTAGCTTTTAAACCTGAAATACATCTAAAATAATGTCTTTGAACATCTCGTCTCATATGAGGCCAAAAGAATTTTCCTTTTAAAAGATCAAGAGTCTTATCAACTCCAAAGTGGCCCATGAGACCTCCTTCATGAGATTCCTTTACAAGAAGTTTTCTTTGTGTTCCTTGGGGTATACAAAGTTTTCCTTCCTTAAAAAGATACCCCTCAGACACATAAAATCCTCCTTGTGCTCTATGTTCACACTTAGCAAAGATGAATGCAAAATCACGATCTTCTTTGTAAAGTTCTCTTATGTTGTCAAATCCAAGAATTTGGGCTCCAAGTTTTGAAAAGAGCACATGTCTCCTTGAGAGAGCATCGACCACTATGTTTATACTACCCTTCTTGTATTTGATGACATAAGGAAATTGTTCAAGAAATTCCATCCATTTTGCATGGCGTTTGTTTAACTTATGTTGACCTTTCAAGTATTTTAAAGACTCATGGTCACTATGAATGACAAATTCTTTAGAAACTAGATAGTGTTCCCAAGTCTTTAAGGCCCTCACAATGAAGTTTTTCACTAAAATAAGCAATGGGATGCCCACCTTGCAACAAAACCGCACCTATGCCTACTCTCGATGCATCACACTCTAGCTCAAAAGTTTTTGCAAAATTTGGTAAAGCTAGAATGGGTGCATTAGTGAGTTGAGCTTTTAGCCTCTTGAAGGCTTGTTCGTGCTTCTCGTTCCAACAAAATGGAGTGTCTTTCTTCACTAACTCATTGAGTGGTGAAACTAGACTTGAGAAGTTAGGCACAAATCTTCTATAAAAGCTTGCTAATCCATGAGAGCTCTTAACATCTCCTACATTTTGTGGAGTGGGCCATTCTTGGATGGCTTTGATTTTCTCGGGGTCAACATGTACCCCATTTTTGTTAACTACAAAACCTAAAACACTACACTATCAATACAAAAGGTACATTTATCACTATTAGAAAACAAACTATTAACTCTAAGCACTAAGAGAACTTCCCTAAGGTGTCTTAGGTGGTCTTCTAGGCTTTGACTACAGACTAATATATCATCAAAATAAACTACTACATATTTACCTATACAATCCCTTAAGACATGATTCATGAGCCTCATGAAAGTGCTAGGTGCATTAGTGAGACCAAAAGGAATCACTAACCATTCATATAGTCCAAATTTGGTTTTAAAAGCAGTTTTCCACTTATCACCCTCTTTAATTCAAATTTGGTGATATCCACTTTTAAGATCAATTTTGGAAAATATGATGGACCCATGCAATTGATCAAGCATATCGTCTAGTCTTGGAATTGGATGCTTATACTTGATGGTAATATTATTGATGGCTCTACAATCACAACACATTCTCCACTTGCCATTTTTTTTAGCACCAACAAGACAGGTACAACACAAGGGCTTAAACTTTTTTGAACCCAACCCTTCTCCAACAAGTCTTGTACTTGCGATTCTATCTCCTTAGTTTCCTCCGAATTAGTTCTATAGGCCCCCTGAACTAAATCAATTTGATGTTCTATACCTCTAAAAGGCAAAAGTCCTATGGGGCCTTCGTTAGAGAATATATCATCAAACTCTTTCAAAAGCTCTTTTACTTAAGGAGGTAAAACACAAGTCTCAAGAAGTGTAGCAGTTCATGTAAGTGTTCCTTTACAAATTAAAAGGCTTGAAGGTTGTTCAACAAGAAGCATATTTTCAAATTTTTCGTCTTGCTGAATGACCTTTTCGGAAGGAACACTCTTCTCCCACGCCTTTTGCTCCCTAAGGGATTTTTGTTTTTCTATTTTTTTTTTCTCTTCATCCCTCTTTTGTTTCATTTGTACTTGATCTTTTACCACTTGGGAATGTGATAAAAGATTGAGTATAAACTTATTTTCTTTGTGGGTGAAGGTGATCTCGTTGGTTAGACCATTGTGCATGGTTTTCTTGTCAAATTGCCAAGGTCTACCCAACAAGATGTGACAAGCTTCCATGGGGACTACATCACATAAAATGTTATCCTTGTAGTTGCCCACAGAAAACTCGACTTTCACTTGCTTGTCTAGAGTTAGTTCCCCATCTTCATTGATCCATTGAACTTTGTAAGGTTTAGGATGAGGGACTAATTGTAGATTTAGCTTTTCAACCATCCTAACGCTACAACAATTGCAGCAAGAGCCACTATCCACAATGAGAGAACATACATTTTCTAAAACCTTGCATCTTGTATGAAAAATGTTCTCTCTTTGTGTTTCTAGGTTCACGCTAGATTGGTTGTTGGGGGTTCTTCTAATCATCATTAATTCCCTTTCACATGGATACACTCTCTCATTATTCTCCTCCTCTTTTCCACTAGGTTCATTATCATAGCTACTGATCCTGCCTGTTGACCAGAACGTAGGAGCTTGCCTCGTCTAAGGATCGACTTGCGCACCGCTTCAAACGTCCGTCCTTCTCCAAGATCCACCTCAAGAACCTGCAAAAGAACAGAGCGGCGCCCCTGCGGCCGATCGCACTCCAACGCCCAAGTCAGTGACCGAACCACCAAATACTGAGAGCAAGAACGCTCAAGAAATCACAAGGAACCGTGCAATGTTCTCTCTCACAGTGTGCTTTAGAACTCGCAAGCGTAAAGAGTATAATCTGAACGTGCGTACCTCAGAAAGTTCGTTGAGAACTCTTATATACCTGGTCACTTTCTCTCTCCTGGCAGTTACAGACCTGGACACGTGGCTCGCATCCAGTCGTACACGTGCCATCATCTGGAGCCTCCTTGACTTGGGCGCTACTTCTGACTCTCTTTTTGGCTAAGTTATTTATGCATGGTACTGCCCAGTGCATAGCTAACTTGGGAGTGCGATCTCAACTGGAACTGGCGAGTTAGGGTGCCTTTGTACACCTTCCCTGTGTTCTCGCCTGCCGCCTTCATAATCTGCTTCACCTTCATCTGCAATCGCTTGGTCGCCTGAGTTTACATCTGGCGACTTCACCTTCTACTGGGCGATCGCCTGGTATGCTGAAGATCGGAGCACGCCAACTTAACAACTGGCGATTACACGAACCACCCGACTTCCTTCCCTTCTGCAACTCTGGCGCCTTATCCACACGCCTACTCTGTGGCTTGGTGCCACGTCATCACTTCTGACTACCAGGGCGGTACACAAGCCCCCCAGTCTTAAGCGAAGACTTGTCCAGCGAGAAGACTGAAAGAGTCACGTCAACACCGGTCTACGTGGCACTGACGCAGAATTCCAAGCGGTTGTACCTTCTGCTTCTCTGACGCTCCACCAAACCCCTCGCCCATCACTCGACACGTGGCTTCATCAACGGTTACCTTCAGTTAACGTTTGCGCTTCCCAAAGCCATTTCGAAAAACCCTTAAACCCATTTTCGCTCCACTGTTCCATCACTTTTCTTCGTATTCTCGAACGCTCCAACCTTCTCCTGTGAAAAAAGCTCTCGACGTTCTTCAACTTCCCGAATCACCAACATTCTTCATCGCCTTCCTGATCACAAAAAGGTACTTCCTTTCCTTCTTCTGCTGGGTTTTACTGCATTTTAACCGATTCGCATCATCCTGTAACTGTCTGGTGCATACGTTGTGGGTTGATTTTGCTATCTCTCCTTCTTCGTAACTTAGGGCTTCGTCTCTGTTGCAACGAGCCTCCGTTCGTTCGTTGGTTCACCCTTCATTCATAATTAGCGTCAGCCCCTGCGAGTCCTGATTACCTTTCCTTTCTTCTTCCTTTGCAGCTTCCACCATGACTCGCTCCAAGATCACCCCGAATCCACCTCCTTCATCACGAAACCCCTCCTCACAAGCACACAACCCCCCGCGAGCGCGCGGTGCCTCATCTTCTCAGGCTGAAAGGCCTGCACCTTCCCGCCCCAACCCGGCCCAGGCTGCTCCGCCTGCCACCGGAGGAGCCTCCGTTCCCCCACCAGACTTCAAAACCCTGTATCCCTGGGCCAACTCGACCCTCTTGAGGGAAACATCTTCTGTGAACACTGCTGGGGCAGTTTTGCGGCTGACAAAGGGGGACGAGCCTCATCAAACGTTTCATAAGGAGCACGATGAGAAGATGGTAGTGCTGCCTTGCCCCCCCGATCTGCCCGTTTGTGCCGACGATAAGGTGAGCGCTGACGGGCCCTTCTGCTTCGTCTACACAACCTTATTCAAGAAGGTGAAGCTCAAGTTCCCTTTCACCCGTTTCGAAAGGGAACTCCTCACTGAGCTCAACATCGCCGCCGCCCAGCTTCATCCCAACAGCTGGGCGTTTGTGCGAGCATTCCAAGTGATGTGCGACCATCTGGGGTTGCCCGCATCCGTAGATGTATTTCTGTTTCTCTTCGAAGCCAAGCACCCAGGAGACCGCCTGTGGGTTAGCTTGAATGGGATTGCTGGGAGGTCGATCTTCTCCATCTTCCAGCAGTCCTATAAAGACTGGAAAGGGAAGTTCGTCCAAGTGCGCCCTAACGACAAAGACGCCTCCCTACTCGACGGCTTCCCCTTGTACTGGGTGGACAAGGGGAAAAAAGAGTCCAAGAGCTGCTTCAGGAGACCCAGAAGTCCTGATAGCATGGGAGCGTTGGACAGAGATCTCTGCCTCTTTTGGAAAAGGGTGGCGGATGCCAACATCACTTTCCTCACCACCACCTTGATCTGCTTCGAATTCTACGAGGACCAACTCGAAATTCGAATAGGTTAGAACAATTAAGCCTTTGTTTCGATACTGCTTTTGTCAACTGTTTCTGGGCGTCTTGCGCGTTGTGCGCAAGACTTTGGTTTTATATTTTCTGCACTATTCGTCTGTTTTGCTGTTGCATACTGCCTTATGCATTTATCTTCTCTCTGATCGTAACTAATCCATGCATTCTTGCTCTATGCAGATAACATGTTGGGCAAGGGCATGCTCGCTGAATTGAGGGCGCTCGCCCGAACCCACGGGTTGGCGACGGGCTCTCAAACAGTGCCAAATTCCGTGGTGGACATCGCCGCCACTCAGGGCCGATCGCCACCTAAGGGCCCAGCTCCCTCCGACGTCCAACCCGCCGCCCAGCGTAAAAAACTTGTCCTCCAAAGGCCCAAGAGGAAAGCTTCCCAGATAGTCCACGAGGAGGAGGAAGAAGATGACGAGGTCACCGAAGATGGCCTCGTTACAAAGAGGAAGAGGGTGGCACCTTCTTCACCACCTGCCCCACCCCCTCTTCCAATCTCAACACCACCATCCACGCCTGCTCCACCTCCAACAATGCCATCTCCACCAACTCCCGCTTCCCCAGTCCAAGCCATTCCATTGGCAACTGCGCCACCCGCGGTCGAGGCCGCCGAAGACAATTTCTTGGAGGACCCCCCAAGCGCCTCCACGCCATATGTATCAGCTGGAGGGGGTCCTCCTTCTAACGCTTCAGCCGCAGATGTCGCTCCAATCAGGGATGAGGTTGCCCACACCTCTCCGATTCTGATCACCGAGTCCCCGACGTCGCCACCACGAGCAAAAGCACCCACTGAAGAACCAACTAAAGAGGGTGGCGACAGAAACCAACAACAGGCCCCACCAGCGCCTCTCCAAGCAGCAAACCTCCCTCTTGAGGTCACGAGGATGTGGGAGCCTTTATCTGCTAAGCTGAAGACGATAGCAGAAGACATTCCCGCCATCATAACTAGGGCGGTGCAGAGCTCCACCAGGAAGCTCCAGGACGACCTCTTCAACCTTAAAACAGAGAACAGCACCATGAAGGTTGAGGTGGAGAAGTTGTCCTTCAATCTGACGCTCGCGGAGATTGAACACTCCCGAGTAGAAGACGCAATGAGCACCGAGCTCAGATTGGCGCGCAAGGAGGCCACTGATCTCCGCCATAAGGTGCAGCAACTGGCTCAAGAAAAGATTGAACTGGAGAGCAAGATTGTGCCTTATCGCGTCAAGGTGGCTGACCTGGAGGCTCTCATAAAAACTGACGCCGCTAAGGTGAAGAAATTGGAGCAAAGGTCAGCCGACCAAGAGACCCTCCTTGGAAAGGTGGAAAAGGCGAGGGATGACGCCATGGCTGAGCTCGCTGAAGCCAACAAGGAAAAAGGGGAGCTCGCTGCCGAATTGGGACAAGCGCAAGCAGAATCCAAGAAGGTTGCTGAAGACCTTCTCCAGGCTCAAGAAACCAATGAACAACTCAAGAAGCAAGTTGAAGAGCTGGAGCAGCAGAATAAGGAGCTGAAAGAACAAACTGAAGATCTCAAGAAACGGATTGAGGAACTTCAGAAGCAGATTGAAGAACTCAAGCTGAATTCTGCTCAAATTCTGGCTGCTGGATTCGAAGCTGCGCGGGAACAATTTGCCTGCTTGTTCCCCGACCTGGACCTCAGCATGGTGTCTCTTGATAACGAGGTAGTGGATGGAAAAGTGGTTCCCGCTGAAGACTAATCGATTCTCTCCATCTGCTACCTTCGTGCCTTTCCCTTGTATATAATTTTGTAATAAACTCGTATTTTCTTGTACATGTATTTTTGAGCTGATACTTTACTTAATGAAATTACTTTTGCATTTCTTCTTGTAACCTCTTCGTCTACCTTTAACTTTCCTTGCGTGATTTACTTCAAAGAAATAACTTAGTAATCTCGTAGGCACGATCTTGTACTTAGCTGTTTCGAACCATCTCAACTTCGAATAATAATCACATTTATCAACTCGTAAACTTAAGGCAATGAACCTTAGCGTAAAATGATACTTCAAGCAATGGACTTTAACTCAACCCCTGGCTTTATAACGTCGCTACACCCGATCTGCTTCATCAAAACGGGTCTTTGACTTCTCGCCATTGCTTGAACGTTTCCTGGTCGCCAAAGACTCTTGGCAACACCAGCTTCTTCCTGCCTTTACAACTTGGCCATTGCTCTTTCATCTGGGGGTAGAGGCGCCTTTCGGATCCTTCTCTACCTCCTTGTGCTTCAGAGCAAGAGACCGGGTGGCTAGGCGTTCTCTTCGAACCTACCTTAGCCACCCTCAGAACTTCTTCCACCCTCTACACCATACCTGAACTCGTTCGAGACGAGAAGGATTTTATCTTGCCTGAACTCGCTCATAGGCGAGAAGGTCTTTAACTCGCCTGAACTCGCTCATAGGCGAGAAGGTCTTTAACTCGCCTGAACTCGCTCATAGGCGAGAAGGTCTTTAAATCGTGCCTCTACATTGCCCCAGGGGTTACATCTCCTCCCCCCCCAGAAACACTGAGGACTTTTCACTGGTGCCTCTACACTGCCCCAGGGGTTACATCTTCTCGCCCCCAGAAACACTGAGGACTTTTACTGGTGCCTCTACACTGCCCCAGGGGTTACATCTTCTCGCCCCCAGAAACACTGAGGACTTTTACTAGTGCCTCTACATTGCCCCAGGGGTTACATCTTCTCGCCCCCAGAAACACTGAGGACTTTTACTGGTGCCTCTACATTGCCCCAGGGGTTACATCTTCTCGCCCCCAGAAACACTGAGGACTTTTACTCTTTCTCGCCTGCACTCGCTCGACGGCGAGGAGGTCTTTAACCTGCCTCGGAACGCGCGCGGGCGTTGAGGTCTTTTAACTGGTGCCTCCGATCGCCGAAAGACGATGAGGACTTTAGCTTTAACTGGTGCCTCCAATCGCCGAAGGACGATGAGGGCTTAAAACTTTTTTAGAAAGCATGCAATATATCTTTACTTGCCTTAAATCACGTATAAGTGACAAGGTCTTTCTTCAAAACTTTTTGGAAAACAGCAAGCATGCAATCTGAAAACGCCTTATACTTCGAAAACTCTTCTTTTATTGGGTGGCCTCATTAAAAACCCTCCTTAGGGAAAAAAGAGTGCCCCCTTCAAACTGTTTTATCAGAGACATTGTAATATAACTTTTGTGTTTGTCTTTACTTACAAAGCTCTTAACTATAGTACAACTTCAGGTGCGTGGCGTTCCAGGTGCGAGGAATCGCCCCTCCTTCCAGCGTCTCTAAGCGGTAGGCGCCGTTCCCGAGCGCCTCGGTTATTCTGAACGGTCCCGTCCACTTAGGCGACAGCTTATTCTCCATCTCGTACTGGTGGGCTTTCCTCATCACCAGGTCGCCTTCTCTGAACTGCCTTGGCATCACCTTCGAGTTGTACCTTCATTCAATCCTTCTCTTCACCGCCTCAGCTTTCAGTCTCGCCTCTTCCCTGACCTCATCCAGTAGATCCAGGTTCAACCTTCTCTCTTCATTCGAGTCTTCCTCTACGAAGTTCTGGAATCTCGGCGAACTTTCCTGGATCTCCACTGGAATCATTGCATCACACCCATAGACCAAGTGTATGCTGAAGATTGGAGCACGCCAACTTAACAACTGGCGATTACACGAACCACCCGACTTCCTTCCCTTCTGCAACTCTGGCGCCTTATCCACACGCCTACTCTGTGGCTTGGTGCCACGTCATCACTTCTGACTACCAAGGCGGTACAGCTACTATACTCATCTACCCCTTTTAAAAACAAATTCTTTGGTTTGGGCATGGAGATTGAACATGACCTCTACCATAACATTTAAAGCATTTGACATCCCTAGTACGAATAGGTGGAGTGAGCATATCTTTTCCTACACTCTTGGGAATTTCTTTTGGTTTTTCTTTTGGTACACTTTTGATGTGAACCTAAGAACATGATAGGGATATGATATGAACATGTTATGGATTCAACAAGAGTTGGAATATGATTATGCACTTTTTAAGAATTGGATCAATGTTCTTAAACATTCAAGAACTCACCAAATCACAAGAACCAAGCCAAACTCATATAGAAACCCATTTTTTGGACATATGAACCAATTGAAACAAGGAAGAACACAAATGCACCGATTGAAACTCCAAGAAACACAATTACAACCACAAGAACAGAAAACTAAAGCAAACTACCGAACATAAACACAAACTAAATAAGTTCTACCGATTGAATCAACAAGAAACAACAAAGACATGTTTTAGAGTTTTTTTTGGAATGGAAATGGAAAAAGAAGATGAAAAGGACAAGGAAACTTATGTGGTTGGAGCTCTTGGAAATGTGCACGCCACTTGAAGGATGGTTTGTGATCCGATCGGTCATCGGTAGTCAATGACGTCAGCAGCAGAGAACCACGTGGACCACTCGCAGGGTGACACGTGGACCAGGTGACAGAGAGATCAGGGAGGCGATTGCCAAGAGCGGTGATCGGGGGGGACAGTAACCAAGTGACCACCGACAGATCAGGCGGCAGAGAGGTCAGGGGACAGATCACCCAGAACGGTGATCGGTGGTCAGTAGCCAAGTGGCCACCAACAGACCAGTTCCCAGACTCACGCCTGGGGGCAGAACGCGAGAAGCAAATAGAGCACTGATCAGTCATCGGGTGCATTGTCATCGGGGTTTCGTGTCACACGCAGTTAAACTGGGACTGAGGTTCCCAGCGAGAGCGTTACACATGGACCTCGCATGAGCAAATCTCAGGGAATCGCGCACGAGAGTGGCCTGAGGGAGCTAGTAAACCGATCAGTGATTGGTGACTCCCTCAACCCATTACGTGCGTGAAGGGTAAGCTGTCCACGCAGAGAGCAACGCTTGGTGAGTGTGCCTAGACCGGCCACACCTGGTGTTCTCCTGAGAGTATGCGATTTACCCAGATGAAAGAAATATGCTAAGTTACTCCGCAAGGGAATAACTTAGCACACAAAGAGAAGCGCTAGAGCCCTTCCAGTAAGTGACACGTGTGTGGTTAGATGTGAGTCGCATGCCTCCACGTGTCATCATCTGAGAGGGGTGCGGTCCAGATAAAGGTGCACTCCGTACCGCTAAAGGTACAGACAAGCGCAGCCAAGCGCAGAGACGCGCGGACACGCACAAACACCCACACTTTACTGATTCTGGAGGTACATTGTCTCAGAAAAGCATAACAGGGTTCTGACACATGCCAGAAAAGCATAACAGAATTCTGTTATGCCCAGAAGCACAGAGAGAGACATAAAAGAGAATCAGGGAGAGATTGAGGGGGATACGAGAGATAGAGAGTAAGAGTTTTTCACACACACTACTAGTTTTCTCATTTGGTGGTTCTGTGGTCTAAGTTGATCGTCGGAGTGCAAACGGCCGCTAGAGGCGCCGTCTGTGTGTTTTGCAGGTCACGTTTGGAGATTCAAGAGAAGGTTCTGAGGGTGATTTTGCAGAGAACGCAGTCGCGTAGACGGGACAGAGAGTGCTACAAAGCGATTCCTCCACGTTCGAGTTGCCGGCAGGATCAGTTGGCTTCAAGATGAGTGTTGTTGCCACCACTTGAGAGACCAAGAATTCACTCAAGATAAGACTAGAAGAGAAGAAGACACAAGTCTCTCTCAATCATTCACCAATTTGGTAGAGGTTCATTACTCACAAAATCAATCTTATCATTTCAAAGACCTAAGCCTCCCTTTTATAACGAGGAAGACCGATCACAAAGTACAAGAGAAGCTTACAAGAGAAGCTTTTGAAATGTCACCTTCTAACTCCTATTCTAGCGCCTAAAGAAGTGTGAAGAGACACCTTTCTAGTTTCTTCCTAAAAACTAACGCCTAAGGTACTTACACAAGAGGTGTCTTTTTGGTTTCCCTCTTAGTACCTTCTTAAACACTACTCCTATATGTTTTACAAATTTATACAAAAGAAATTACAAAGAGAGATATTAATTGGAGCCCATTCTTGAATGCTTGTAGTCTTCTTGTTGGCTTTGGGCTGGATCCTCTCTTTATTTAATTCTTCTTTAATTTTTGAGAAGACTAGAAGGAAGAACTTTAAATGTTTGGGTGAATGGCCTCTTCCTCCATTAGTAAAATCCTCTTCTTTTTTATCTCCATCAACTTTCCTCCC
The DNA here is from genome assembly GCF_000499845.2 of Phaseolus vulgaris. NCBI lineage: Eukaryota > Viridiplantae > Streptophyta > Magnoliopsida > Fabales > Fabaceae > Phaseolus > Phaseolus vulgaris. Next base: position 26,905,033 of record NC_023755.2, read on the forward strand.
TTTTATATTCTCTTTTTGGATAAGAATTAGAGTATGAGCCTTCCTTACGACTTGAAGTTTTCCTCAAATTTTGTTGTTCAACTTTGATACAGAATTGAATTAAATCATTCAAGTCTTGGTAGGGTAAGAGTTCAACTCTATCTCTAATCTCAAGGTTAAGCCCACTTAAGAATCTTGCTATGGTAGTGGGTTTGAATTCCCTAATGGAGTTTCTCATAATGTATAGTTCCATTTTCTGCCTATATTCCTCTACACTCATGGTCTTTTGTTGGAGTCTTTTGAGGTTGTCCATTAACTCCCTATTATAGTAGGAGGGAATAAGGCGGCGTCTTAAGGCTCCCCTAAGATCATTCCAATACTCTATGGGAGGGTCCTTTTGAAGACGTCTATCTCTCTCAAGGGTCGTCCACCAATACATAGCATTGCCTTGAAAACTTAAAGTGGCTAAGGGTACTTTTTTTTCTTCACTCACTCTATGGCAAGCAAACAAGTGTTCTACATTCATCTCCCAATCTAGATAAACTTCTACATTTTCTTTTCCATGGAAATGAGGTAGATCTACCCTAACCTCTTTTAGGCTTTCCTTTCTTTCCTTTCTAACTCTCCTAGGGGGTGGTTGATAGTACTCATTAATTTTAAGACTTTGTTCCCCATATGATTCATTACCCCTAGAGGTAGATGCATGCGAACTCCTTTTAGATTTGGTGTATTCATCTCTTTCTTTAAACATTTTCCACTCATCTTGTATTTAAGCAAATTGAGCATCCCTTTCTTTGAGTTGGGTCTCATGTTGCAATTGTCTATATGAAAGTGCTTGAACATCTTGTGCTATTTTTTTCAAAAGAGATTTGATAGACGTTCCTTCACTTTCATTAGAATGACGAGAATGAGAAGACATGGTTAAAGCTTTGTGTTATAAGTATTTTACCCCAAAAAGATAAGGAGAGTAATGAAGGTAGCTTTCCAGGAAAGAGAGGTGGATCACTAGGATCTCTTAAGTACCAAGTCTTTCCTTGCCAAAATCTATCCCTAAAGACTTTTCACAAATTTTTTCTAAGTAATTTACTTAGATCACAATTAAGAATAAAAAAATACAATTTTATGCAAGAAAATGCAAAACAATTAAACAATACTAAGCAAGTAAACAATGCAAAACAATTAACTAAACACAATTAAAATTTACTAACTAGAAAGCTTTAAAGCTAGGCGTATCCTAAGGTAAGGCTTCTAGACAGTTAGAGCCATTGAAGACACACTCACCGTCTAATGCGTGATTATTCCACTAATTAATCAAGGTTTAATGCAATTACAATTCAAAAGAAATACAATGGAAATTGAATTACAAAAAGAAAATTTAGAATATCTATTCTATGAACTTCTTTTGCTTTTGGTACTCCTTCTTGTTGTGACTCTTTCTATTGGCACCCACTCTTTGTGTATTTTTGTAAACTCACTTGCTGCAACACTCTTGTTCAACCTCTCAAGTTTAGTCAATTTAAATCTTCAAAACAGTACCTACTAAGTAGTAATGGACTGACTCACCACAAAGGTTAATTCCAAAATTAACCAAGCACCACTTTTGAAAACTTTCACCAACAATAGAGGTCAACAAATTTAAAGCAAAGAAATAATTCAATTTGAAATAGGACAACATCAAAGGGAGAAATTATATGAAACAACTTGAAAGAGTATTGAATAAATTTGACAAACAAACAAATAAGGCACTCAACAAAAGGTGACACACAAATTGAACCTAAGGAAAGACACTATAATTGATTAATAAAACCAAAACAGTACTACTGAAATTTTTGAGGCACAAAATGCGTGACTTAAAATATTTATGTTAAGCTATATATTTTGAATTTAAATTTAAATCACAAGCAGTTCAAGATCTTAGCAAAATTTTGGCTCTGGAATCATACCAAAACAATACACCAATTAATTGTGATAAATTTTTCAAATCTGTTGCGAAATTATCGTTTCTGTTCGCGCCAGAATGCACACTTTTTTCATTTGATTTATCATTTTTTTTTTCTATTTTGAATTTTGACTTACTTTTTTTTTTTCTAACACATCAACCTGTTGAGATCCAGAATTTCACAATTTTTCTCCAACAAATTTTAATTCGATAAGAAAAAAAAAGTCAGCACAAAATTAAAGACAGAAGAATCCTAATTCTGGAATTAAAAACAGTTTGAAGAAACTTCAAAAACACAATGGAATTGATGTATAAGAATATGTATGGATCTACCATGCAAATATGAACTCAAATCTAAAAGAAAAATGCACCAAAGGATCAAACAATTCAGATTAAAAACTGGACTAAAAAACAAATCAAGAAACCAAATCAATCAAGAAAAGTACTACTAGGATTTGATGACAATTCTTGGAAACACATGACTTGACATAACATGTATAGATTCATAAAATAAAAAGACTCAAGAACCAAAACAGTTTGCACCGATTGAAACACAAAGAAATACTCAAATCCTACAAAAAAATTGCAATATAAAAGCTCAAGATCAATTTGAACAAGATTTCACCAATTGGATTGAACCAAAACAACATCTAAAAAAAAATCAAGACTCAAAACAACAAGTCAATCAAGAACACTTGAAGAACAACACAGAATTGAAATGAACACAAAATTAAAATCAAGATAAGGTACTTATCTTTTGAAGACCATGGCTCTAGATACCAAATGATGGAATAATGCCTTCATTCTTGGAGAATTGTTGGTGGAATTTGCGGAAGCTTAATGTAGGTTCATGGTCAAGGCTCTCCTAGGAGATGTGGATGCCTTGGAGGTGCAGGTTAGGTATGAAATGAGAGTGGTGAGGCCATCTCTCTTTGGTAGAATGGAAATTGAAGATCAATAGTCTAACCTTGAGAGGGTTTTGACAAGTAGTGATATTGGCTCAAATTTGGCAGCAATTCACTATTATATTAATATTGTGAAAACATGAGCGAAGCCACTCCTTATATAGCAAGTGAGGGTCTGTTTACATCAAAGCAAAATGAGGGAAATTCAAACTACACTACTTTGAAATTGGCGCCTAAAATGGAAGCACATGGAAGGCATGTTCAAGGATCTAGAACATGCACTCCTAATGGGCTTGCCTTGGACCGGCCTAGGTTTAATTAGAAGTTTAATAAACCCTAATTTAATCCTAGGTTCGTATTTAGGTGCCAATCTTCATTTTAACAAAAATTACAAATGAAATTTTCTATGCTAATTTTGACAAGAATTTAAATGCTACTTTACACTAGAGTCTGTGGTGTCTTGAACATGTATAAGAAGGTTTTTCTGCCATCAGTAGCAGTATTCCAGTCTTCTTGAAGCTTCTTAGCCATGGCTCTAGTGGTTGGCCCAATTCTACACTTTGGTGGGCTTGCATTCGAGTTGATGCTTGGGCCTCTTCCATCAGATAAGGTCATGCACTTAGGCAACACGACAACTAACATGATTGAGTTTGGACATTGGAGTCTAAAGAGGATGCTTTAGACGTCAATGGGGGACTTATGCTTTTGTTAGGATTCCATGGACGAGATGATCATCTTGCAACATAATGCAATTAAATTTTCATTTGAAAAGAGTTTGCATATGGTGGGTAATGTCTTTAATGTGAAAAATTGATTTTCCTTTGTATCGAAATATCCTTTGCAGTATATTGTAGAAGAGAGTGATTGAGTTGAATATGCTTTTTTAGATAGATCTCATTGTCGTTGCACTCTTAAATCTACTCATGGGCTTCCTTGTGCTTGTGAATTGGCTTGGGAGCATACCATTGCAGTCAATGCATTTGATATGGACACGATTAAGCTGTTTAGAAATTTCAACAAGTGATACTTTAGCACAATTGTCCATGCAACAAGAGGTTGATATCATCATGAATCGGTTCATTGAGGTTGATATTACTGGTAAGGTTAACATCAAAGCAAAATTATGTGAAATTGCATATCTAGATAAGACATCTTTATGTCCGCCAAGTCAGAAAGTCAAAACAAAAGGACATGTGACTAAATATGCTAAAGCAATGAAGCGACTTGTTCTTTCATTGTGGATAGTGGCTCTTGCTACAATATTTGTAGCATTAGGTTGGTTGAAAAGCTTAAAATACAAGTTATTCCCCACCCCAAACCCTATAAGTTACAATGGTTAAATGAAGATGAGGACTTAACTATAGATAAACAAGTAAAAGTAAGTTTTTCTGTCGGTAACTACAATGATAATGTTTTATGCGATATAGTATCGATGGAAGCTTGCCATATCTTATTGGGAAGGCCTTGGCAATTTGATAAGAAAACTACTCACAATGGCCTTAGCAACGAGATTACTTTTACTCATTCTAAAAGGTTTTTGCTTTTTCCTTTAACACCTTCAGAAGTGGTAGAGGATCAAGAACAAATGAAAAGAAAGAGAGACATTGAAAACAAAATCTCCAAAATCAAAGGTAGTCCTTAGGGATAATGCTAAGGCATGAGAGAAGAGTGCTCATTCCCACGAGGTCATTCAGATAGAAACAAATTTGATAAAAAAAGAAGTTCAGGAAATTCTTATATCTGAACAACCTCCGGGCCTCTTTCTTTGTAAAGGAGCACTTACATGAAATGTCACACTTTCAAAACCCAGTGTTCTACCTCCTATAGTCAAAAATATTTTAAAAGAATTTGGTGATTTGTTCCCTAAGAAAGGACCAATTGGACTTTCACCTTTAAGGGGCATACAACATCAAATAGATTTAGTGCTTGGAGTTAGTCTACCAAATAGACTAGTATACAAAACTAATTCAAAACAGATAAAGGAGATAGAATCCCAGGTTCATGAATTATTAGAGAAGGGCTTGGTACAAAAAAACCTAAGTCCTTGTGTTGTATCTATTTTGTTAGTGCCTAAGAAAGATGGCAAATGGAGAATGTGTTTTGATTGTAGAGCCATCAATAATATCACCATCAAATACATGCATCCAATTCCTAGACTTGATGATGTGGTTGATGAATTGCATGGGTCCACTATATTTTCTAAAATTGATCTTAAAAGTGGTTATCACCAAATTAGAATCAAAGAGGGTGATGAGCAGAAAACTACTTTTAAGACCAAATTTGGACTACATGAGTGGTTAGTAATGCCTTTTGGTCTTACTAATGCACTTAGGACTTTCATGAGGCTTGTGAATCATTTCCTTAGGGATTGTATATGTAAATATGTACTAGTTTACTTTGATGATATTCTAGTTTATAGTAATAGTGTAGAATCCCATTTATTTCACCTTAGGGCAGTGATATTAGTTCTTAGGAATAATAATTTGTTTGCTAATGTAGAGAAGTGCACTGTTTGTGTTGATAGTGTAGTTTTTCTAGGATTTATAGTAAACAAAAATGGGGTTCATGTGTCCTTGAGAAAATCAAAGTCATCCAAGAGTGGCCAAGATCATAAAATGTAGGAGATGTTAGGAGCTATGATGGGTTAGCAAGCTTTTATAGAAGCTTTGTTCCCAACTTCTCTAGTCTAACTTCACCCCTCAATGAGTTAGTGAAGAAAGACATTCCATTTTGTTGGACTGAGAAACATGAGCAAGCCTTTCAAAGGTTAAAAGTTCAAATCAAACAATGCACCCATTCTAACACTTCCAAATAAAAATCCGTATGTAACGTCACTTTACATACAGATTCAAATCCGTATGTAAAATTCGTATGTAATTCTCAATTTACATATGGATTTGAATCCGTATGTAATAATCGGTATGTAACTAGCGAATTTCTTGTAGTGTGAATTCGGTAATGAAGGCACACATTATCATTTGGTATTTAGAGCCTTGGTTCTTCAAGAAATAAGTGTCTTCTCTTCTTTTATTTTTTTTTGTGTAGTCTTTAATTCTATGTTGTTCATCATAATTCTGAATTGTCTTGCTGTTTTAATTTCAATTTTAGTTCATATTTCTATTTTAAAAATTCTATTCGGTGTATTTTGTTCAAATTGTCCTTGAGCATTTTGTTTCAATTTGTTTTAGGTTTCTACTATTTTATTTAAGTCTTCTTATGATTTCAATCAGTTCAAATTAATTTGGTTGAGTCATTTTAATTTTTGAATCCATTCAAGTATTTTCTAAGTCACGTTCATCCAATATTGACATCAATTTTATGTAGTACTTTTGTTGTTAATTTTGGTTGTTTGATTTGATTTGAGTATAATTTAAATTCTAAATTTCAGCTTTGGTGCATTTTATTTTTTCGAGATTTGAGTTCATACTTGTTAGTTCCATACAAGTTCAATTTCCTCTTAATTCCATTGTGTTTTTGAAGTTTTGAATTATGTTTTTAATTCCAGTTTAGGATTCCTCTGTTTTACAGATTATGTGTTGGCTGAAAACATTTATTATAATCAATTGTGCTTATGAAAAGTTATGAAATTCTGGATTTGAGTACATTGATGTGTTAATAAAAAGTGAAAAAAATAAGTGCTTCAAAATTCAAAATATTAAAAAAATGACAAGTGTAAAACGAACAGTGTTAAAAAATCTGACTATTAAAAATTTGAATTGGCAGCAAATTTAAAAATATTATTGCAATTATTTAGCGCACTATTTTTGTGAAATTCCAACACCAATATTGAGCTTAAACATTGAAGTTTTTGTGGTTTAAATTTCAAATTCAAATTTGAAGTAATCTGTCCAACATAAAGTCAGCAAGTTGAGAAAAGTTTACACAAAAAAAAATTCTATAGTGCAATTTTTGTTTTCTTCATCTATTCTAGTTCCATTATCTAGGATTTAATTTGAGTGTTACCTTTTCTTGTGAACCTTAATTTTTTTCTTGTAAATTTCTTGATACCCTTTCAATTCATGTCAAATATCAAATCCATTTGCAGTAGTCCTTATTTTTAAATTTGAGTTTTGTTGCTTTTCAAATTGTTTGACCTCTCTTGCTGGAAGTGACATAATTTGCTTTGGTGAGTTGTGGAGCTGAAAACTTTTGGTGCAATCCACATTGATAAAGAGGTAAAACTAAGTATCTTAGGTTGAATATCCTAAAGAGGCAAAGCAAGGGCCAACAACAACCTCACAAAAAAATAATTATACACAAAATACAAAAGGAGCTACAAGTGGTGGAGTACATAAAATAGATATTTATTTTTTTAGTGCATAAAAAAATTGTTGACCTAATTTTTCATTATATTTATTTAAGTTGTAAGTTCAAAAACTTTGATTAATTAGTGGATTATTTGCGCTTATAGTTAAATGAGTTTGTCTTCAAGGTTCAAAGTGCCAAAGAGCCTCACCTAGTAAACTACCTAGTTTCAAGCTTTCTAGTTAGCAATTTCTTTCAATTGTTTTTATTGCTTTGCAAATTTTTCTTGCATACTTTTTCTTTTTTGTTTTCATCTTTGATTATGCTCTAAGAAAATTGCTTAGAGAAAGATTCGTGAAAGTGTTGTGGGATAGTATCTGGTAAGGAAAGGCTTGGTACTCAAGAGCTCCTAGTGATCCACCTCCATTTCTTGGGAAATTACCTACTTCAATCCACCTATTTTTTCTCTTTGGGAATTACTTCTAAGACATAACTCTAAACATGTCTACGCATTCTTCTAGTCATAGTGAAAGTGATGAGAACTCTACAAAAACTCTTTTGAAACAATTGGCTAGAGATTTTGAATCACTCTTACTAAGACAATTGCAACACGAGGCTCAAGTTTTAGAAGAAAAGAAAGAAAGAGATGCCCATCTTGCAATCTTAGAAGAAGAATTAAAAATTGTTAGAGAAAGATATTAATACATTAAAAAGTTGAAAAAATACATGCATCACATGTATCTAGTTCTAGGTCTAGTGACTCCAATGTCGAGGAAGAGAGTCTTAGAATTAATGAATATTATCAACCTATACCTAAAAGAACTAGAAGAGAAAGCCAACCAAAAGAGACTAGGGTAGACCTACCTTATTTTTATGGGAAGGAAAATGTTAAAACTTACCTAGATTGGGAAATGAATGTAGAACAACTTTTTGCTTGCTATCATGTTAGTGAGGAAAGGAAGGTACCCTTAGCAACTTTAAGCTTTCAATCAAAGGCCATGTATTGGTGGGCAACCCTTGAGAGAGAAAGGCGTCTCCACATGGACTGTCTCATAGAATATTGGAAAGGACTTTAGGGTGCCTTGAGAAGACACCATATTCCCTTTTACTACAATAGGGAGTTGATGAACAAGCTCCATAGAATCCAACAAAAAATCATGGGTGTAGAGGAATATAGGCAAAAGATGTAGCTCTACATGATGAGAACCTCTATTAGGGAGGAAGAAACCATCACAATTTCTAGGTTCCTTAGTGGTCTCAATCTTGAGATAAGAGATACAATGGAACTCTTGCCTATAGGGACTTGAATGACTTGAATGTTCCTGCCACTTGACCAGATTGTGCTTCGTTCGTAGCTAAGACTTCGCGTATCAAGGACTCCTTCTTCTTTGTTGCAGATCACCACCCTTCGCCGCAGTGAGTACCTGAAACAGAGAGAACAAAGGGCGCCCTAGCGGCCGTTTGTACTCCGACGCTCAAGTAAGTAGGCAGAAAACACTATGAACGTCCGTATCGAAACACCGTAACTGTGGTGCTCTAAAGGCGCGTAACTGTATTCTAACGAACTTCTCTCTGGTGCTCAAATCACTCGTGCGTACAATGTGTAAGCTCACAAATGATTCAAGTGTGTGTAAGAAATTCGGAACGTACCTCACTAAGCTTTCAGAAAAGCTTATATACCTTGGGTTTCAGTGCTGCTGCCACGTGTCACTTATGACTTAAGCGCAACTCCACGTGGAAGGCCTTACGACGCTGTAACCCAACTTAGGGAAATCCCAGCGCGTAAGTCTTCCTTCCTCGAAGTGCACTCAGCGTAGGGGGTGACTACCTGGGTGCCCACTCATGCGCCCCAGCCCTTAGTCACTCGCCCTGGGAGTATCTCAGCCTTCCTCTCGCACCATGCGCATAGAGTACCCTGGGACGTGGCCCTCTCTCGGGTCATATCTGTCCCAGCGATTATCCAAAGGTGGCGTGGGTCGCCACGTCCTACACCTCACGCATGGGTACTTCACGAGTCAGGTCACTCCCTGCTCTAGTACTGGGAATATGGCCTTGAAGCCACCTTTCCCTTCTCTTTATTACTGTTCTGAGGTACCGAGGCTTGAGGCCTCCACGCCCATACCGTGGCCTCTCACTGTGTCGCCCCCTCCACGGTCTTCCCTACCCGTGGGTATCGGGGGGTGGCACCATCTGACCCAACGCACGCTCTTAGGATAACGGGTCACGCCTTTATGGTGGGCGACGCCTAAACCTACTGACGCCCAAAGAGGCGACGCCCACACCTGGCGACGCCCAAGGCGGTCAATGCTTACTTTCCTCCTTGGAGCCCCTTGGTGGGTCTCAGCGTATGTTTGACTTTGGTCAACGCCCGAGGTCGGGTCGGTACACAAGTCCCCCAGTCTTGAGCTGATAATTGTTTTCAGCGAAAAGTCTAAGGCCTCGCCCTACCATCCACGTGGCACTTTGATGACGTGACATTCTCTGCGCTTGTGACGTGACAACTTAAGTGGCGCATTAAACTCTCGACACATGGCCCAATCCTGCGGCTGAGGCTGAGTGTCGCTAGCGCTTCTCAAGGTTTACATTATATCTTTCAAAATCGCGCGCTTCAATTACTGTTCCATCACTTACTCTATTTCTGCACTGTTCACCTTCTTCTCGAAGCTTTTTCTGCACTCTCTCTTCACACCCATGATCTCCCTTCCTCCGATCACTCAAAGGTATGGTTTTTCTTCATTGATAGTCCTTTCTCTTGAACTTTTGTATTGATATAACTGCCTGGGCCTGTTTATATTTCTCGCATTTTACTCTTCCCTTCTCGCTTTTCCTCGTTCCCCTATTTTCTGAACTTCTCGCGTGGGTAGGGTTTTTCTGGGGTTTCTTCCCCCTTTACGCCATAACCCTTGTTTGCTAAGCCTTTGCTCTTCTTCATCTCAGCTTTCTTTGCTGTGCAATGGCGCGTACCAAAACCACCGCCAACCCTCCACCTCCCAGCATCAACTATAAGTCTCAGTACCCTTGGGCTTCTGATGAGCTGCTTGCTGAGACTTCCACCTTCACCACCATAGCTGATTGGAGGATCCATGTAGGCGAACCAGGTGTTTACAAACACGACGCCTTTGCCAAAAGGCATGATGCCTACATCTTTGTGCGCCCGTGCACACCCGGGCAGCCCGTTTGTGTGGATGACCGGTCGAACAATGGGGAGGCTTTCTTCTTTTTCTACCAAACAGTGTTCAAATGCATAAAACTGCGTTTGCCCTTCTTTGGGTTCGAGAGAGAACTCTTAACCGAAATCAACGTCGCCCCTGCCCAGCTACACCCCAATAGCTGGGCCTTCATCAGGGCGTTTGGGATTCTTTGCGGATACTTCGGCCAACCCCTCTTTGTGGACATCTTCCTCCATTTCTTCGAGGTCAAGAAGCAAGGGAAGAGCCTCTGGGTAAGCTTCAGCGGCATCGCCGAGAGGATCCTGCTGTCTCTTTTCCAACAATCCTACAAGGGATGGTGGTGCAAGTTCTTCAGGGTGTGTTGTACTGAACACGACCGCACTGCATTGGATGGGTTCCCCTTATACTGGGTGCAAAAGCTAAAACTGACCAAGCCCAAAACTTTGGATGAGCTACCCTTGAGTAATCGAGAAGTTTGCCAGATTTTGGCCAGCGTGGGGGTCTTGGATACTGCCTAGTTGATAACACGCGAATTCAACTCCGAGGCCCTTACTGAATACCTTAGAATGGGAACTACTCCCCACTTATCTTCTTTGATTTCTGCTTATGCTAGTTTCTACTCTTGCTCGTATAGGAATTGCTTGTTTGCCTTAGGTCTCCATAGAGTAGCTGATTATGCTTCATGTTTAACTTGGCTTGTATCTAACCTTTGCTTTGTTTGCTTTCTTGGTGCAGATTCAAAAATGGATATGAACAAGAGGTTGAGGCTTGCCAAAGCTTTGGCAAACCGGGGCAAAGCCTCCTCCAAAGGAGCTGATGCTTCCACGCAACCAGCCCCTGAGCCTACTCCTCCAACTTCTCCAACATCTTATTCCCAAAACCTTCCCAACATAGCACCTAACCAGGATCTTCCCTCTCCAAATGCCACCCACACTCCTAGCTCTCCACCTTCCATCGTGGTCGTGCCCCTCACCATTGTCGAGACTGCAACCACTCCAGCCCCCCTGGACAAAGGCAAAGGGGTGGTGGTGGTCCCTTCTGAAGATGATGAGGACACCGAAGATGGGCAAGTCTTCATGAGGAGGAGGACCACCAAGGTCGTCACCTCCACCTCTTCCTCCAACCATGGTGTTGAGTCCTTGAGGGATCACCCTCCAAGCGCCACTTCGCCCCCCATCAACTGGCTTTGGAGGGTGGGGTTGAGTATGAGCCCACGCCTACCCCCACGCCGGCCCCAGAGCTTCCCCCAGAGCTACTTACACCGGGCGACGCTAGGGGGCCCATCTGAAGAGGCAAAAAAGGAAAGTATGGCCTATTATCTCGATGCGTTCCTTGCTTGCGCCAACTCTTGGCGTGATCAGGCTAGAGCCAAGGCCAGCGAGCTCTCAACCCTTCAGTCTCTTGAAAAAGAGTTGGCCTCCTTGAAGGAACAAAAGCAGATCCAGGAGCGTCGCTGGGCCCATCAAGAAGACGCCTACAAGGACTCCTTGAAGGAGGCTCAGAAGGCGAAAGATGTCGCCAATAAAAGACTCCACGAAGCTGGGCAAACCTACGCCGAACTTCTGGGGCAGGTTGTGCCTCTTCGCGTGGAAATTGCAGAGCTCAAAGATGTTGCTAAAGCCTCCGAGGTCAAAATGAAGAAACTCGAGGACCATTGCGTTGATCGAGAGGTAAAACTAGGCGAAACTGAGGCGGTGCACGATGCCAAGACTAAAGCCTTCGACCTGCGGGAAGCTGAACTTGCAAAACTGCGGGCAGAGAGGGACGAAGCTTTAGCGGCTAAAGTGGCTAAAGATAAAGAGCTGGCCTCCCAAGCCGAGCGCTTCGAAAAGACGGAGAAAGAGCTAATCGACGACGTCGCGAGTGCCTTTGCTGATGGGTTCGCAGAGGCCCTAGCCCAAGCGGCCTGTGCTAACCCAGGAATTGACACGTCTAGCTGCGGCCCTCTCAACCACATCATTGAAGGCCAAGTTATCCCCTTAGAGATTCCTGAGGATTAGCCTCCCTTATGATTTTGTAACCTTCTAGACGTCTATTTCTTTGTACCGCTACGCTTGTACATAATTGATCACTTTATCTTCATATTCTTGTTTACTCTTCTCTTCCTTTACTACTTGGTCAACATGTATTTACTTTATCTTTGTGTCAATCATTAACTTCACTTGCTGTTTTCAGAGGTGTATCTGTTATTTTACCTTGGACTTACTTCGAACTTGCTTACTTGCTTTACGAATTATAGGCAGCATGTGCCCTTCTTCGTGGCCCTGCGATGCCTACCTTCGATCTATACTTAACCCTTCTGGCCTCGGCATCGCTCAGAGGCGAAGGAAGTCTTAGCTCCTCTGGCCTCGACATCGCTCAGAGGCGGAGGAGGACTTATCTCTTCTGGCCTCGACATCGCTCAGAGGCGAAGGAGGACTTAACTCTTCTGGGGCTTCGACATCGCTCAAAGGCGAAGGAGGACTTATCTTGGCCGAAGCCTACTTACTCATACTGGGTGCCCACACTCAGGAGAGACTTGTTGAACGCAAGGTCGTTTTGTCCTTAGCGTGTCTAGACACTTGGGACGAAGTTGCGCTTTGGTGCCCACGCCCGAGGAGAGGCCTGCGAGAAGCAGCACCGTATCGTCCACGGGGTGTCTAAACAACAAGGCGACTGGTCCTTATCTCTGTGCACTTGGTGCCCACGCCCGAGGAGAGGCCTACCTGGAGGCAACGCCGTTTCGTCCCCGGTGTGTCTAAAAACACCAAGGCGATCAGTGTACTTGGTGCCCACGCCCGAGGAGAGGCATGCTGAAAGCAATGCCGTATCGTCCTCGGTGTGTCTAAACACCAAGATGACCAGGGACATGGCGATTACGCCTAAGGAGAAGGTTTCCCAAAGGATGGCGCTTCTCCTACAAGGCGTGTATCTGCACCAAGTCGCCTAGTTCTCCACTGCTCCGAACCTCTTCACTGCCCGATGCCCACACTCGAAGGAGGCGCCCCCCGCCACTTCCTTGCGAGGTCTCTAGACATCAGACACCGGGGCTAATCGTTCTTATGGAAGATAGCAAGATATAGATGATTCTTTGACATTTTATGGAATCAACTTGAGTTGGAGAATGAAGAGGCACTTTTATAGAAATGGATCAATGTTCTATGTTTCAAGAACTCACCAAAACTTGCACCAAACACCAAAACTCACATGGAAGTTCCATTTCTTGTCAATTGAACCGATTAAAAGATACAAGAATGCAAATGAACCGATTAAAATGCTTGACAATTGAAATGCACCGAACAAAGTAAGCTAGAATGAAGATGAACCGTTTAAACTCAGCAAGAAAGAAGATGAACCGAACAAAATGTGAAATAAAGGCAAAGCACCAAATAGAATTGCAAGAAAAGGCCTAAGACATGTTTTATGAATTCAAATGGACATGGAAATGGAAGAAATAGATGGAGAAGAAAGAAGACTTATGTGGTTGTAGTTCTTGGTTGATGAACACGCCACTTGAAGTGTGAAAGCTCCAAGAGAAGTGTGAATTGCCGCCACTTGAGGGAACCAAGGCACTCAAGATGAGACTAGGAAGAGGAGAAGGCAAGTTCTGACTTCACTCAATCACAAATTTGGGAGAGTTTTGTTACTTCAAATATCAAATCTGAATTTAGAAGGACCCAAGCCCTCCTTTTATAGGAGCAAGGGCCGGTCATGATGCTACAAAGCTTGTACCACAAGCTACCCAAAAGTCTCCTAAGCTAACGCCTATAGTGACTCATGAAGAGTCACCTTCTAGAAAATTCTAAACTAAAGCCTAGAGATGCTTTACAAAAGAGGTATCTAATGTTTCCCTCTAAGCACCTTCCTAAAAAATATATATTTAAACATTCTATATTATTTACAAATTTATACAAAAGAAACTATAAAGAGAGACATTAATTGAAGCCTATTCTTGAAAGCTTGTAGACTTCTTTGGCTCTAGGCTTGGTCCTCTCTTTATTTTATGTCTTCTTTGAATTTTGAGAAGACTAGAAGGAAGAACTTCAAATGTGTGGGTGAATAACCTCTTCCTTCATTAATAAAAGCCTCTCCTATGTGATCTCCATCATACTCCTCGAGTTGGAGAGAATTCGACCACGAATTTTGAATCCCTGCATATAACAAAGTCAGTTTATTTTCACAATTAAAAGTGGAAGAAAAAGGCAAACATGACTTAGCTTTAGTAAACAGTGGGAGTTCAGAAAATGAGGTTCTATAAACAAACCAAGTTGGAAAAATTTGTTTGGGAATGATGATATGTTTTGGAAAAAGACCTCTTAAATGGTGAAACCCAATAGGAGGTATGAAAAAATCATCCCTAACATTTTTTAACCAAGTTGGTGTTGAAATAGGAACCTTGGGTAATGAAAAAGATAAAGAAGAAGAAAACCTTGGAGGTTCCATGTGAGGCATAGCACAAGTCAACATGATGGATTTAGTGGATAAAGTGGTGTGACTCGGTTTAGTACTTACTTCTTTTTCTTTCTCATTTTCTCTTTTAGTTTTCATATTTATTTGGTCCTCATGAACCTCTTTGGGAGAGAGAGGTTTTAAGATAACCTTGCGCCCTTGGAAGGAAAAAGATATTGTATTGCATAGTCCATCGTGTAAAACATGTCTATCAAATTGCCAAGGCCTTCCTAAAAGAAGATGTGTTGCTTCCATGGGTACAACATCACATAAAACCTCATCTTTATACTTTCCTATTGCAAAGTTAATGAGGACTTGTTTGTTCACCATTATTTCACCTTCGTTACTTAACCATTGCAACTTATAAGGCTTGGTATGAGAGATAGTGGGTAAGGCTAACTTCTCCACAACTCTTGGACTAGCCACATTAGTGCAACTACCCCCATCAATAATCAAGGAACATAACTTGTTGTTGATAAGACAGCGGGTGTGAAAAATATTTTCTCTTTGAGTATCATCCAAAGATTTTGGAATTGTTCCCAACATTCGTCTTATCATCAATAAGTCACCTTCACAAGGACTTTCACTCTCAATCTCACTTAATGGCTTAGAAGGTAAAGAATGCCTAGATGAATTGGAATCATGCTCACTAACTACTACCCCATTATGCACAAACATATTCCTTTTAGAAGGACAATTAGAAGCTATGTGACCATATCCCAAACATTTAAAACATTTCTTACTAGACGATTTGATGGGTGATATATGAGTAGAAGTAGAAGGCTTAGACTCTTTAGGTGTGAAAGAAGAATCCTTAGAAGGAAGGTTTGAAAAAGACTTTTTATTTTTCCAAGAGTTGTTGTAGTAACCATCATTGGGAGAGTTTTTAAAAGCATTTTTCTTAGTAATTTGAGCTTCAACCTTCATTGCAAGGTGAACCAAAGATCCCAAAGATGAATACTCTTGAAGTTCAACAACATCTTGAATATCCTTTCTTAGGCCACTTACAAACCTAGCTATCATAGCTTCAACACTATGCCACCATTTTATGGCATAATCAATGAATTCTAAGGAGGCCATCTTAACCTTTTGGTCTTCTTTGACCTCATGGACATAAAAAATTTGTTCACATTTAGCCTCCCAATCTAGATAAACATTAGGATCACTATCCCCATTAAAGCTAGGAATTTTCATAAAAGGAACTTGGGGTTTGGACTCATGGTGAGGTCTTTGGTCACGGTGATGAGTTCTCTCATTGGAAGGATGACGATGCCTCCTTCTTCTAGTATCCTCTCCATTGTCGTGAGCATTTGAAGAGCTCTTGGAAGAATGCCTAGGAGAAGGTTGTCTCTTATGCAAAGAATGGACAACTCCTTCTTGTTGTAATTCAATCTTGGCCAAACGTGCTTCTAATCTTTGCAATTCTTCATCCTTTTGAGCAAGAGCCTTCCTTGCTTCTTTCAATTCATTAAGAACATAAGCTTTATGAGTAGAGCGTGGCATTCAAGATTCCTCACTTGAATAGGT
Organism: Phaseolus vulgaris; assembly: GCF_000499845.2. Lineage (NCBI taxonomy): Eukaryota > Viridiplantae > Streptophyta > Magnoliopsida > Fabales > Fabaceae > Phaseolus > Phaseolus vulgaris. Next base: position 26,921,226 of record NC_023755.2, read on the forward strand.
ATCCATTAGAAAGAAAACAGCAAACACAAGAACAAACAATGTTAAGAAAACAAAGTTAGCAACAATTAGATCAAAATGCCGAAGTGAAGTGTCACTTAAAGCACTCCAAAGAAAGAATACTCCCCTTTACCAATCTGATCTTGAGGCCTTTAGTAAACTCAAATGAAAGATGTCAAAGCAATAGCACACAATCTCAAAGCTAATCACCACAAAACCAAAGAAACAATGAAGGACAAACAAGAAAAGGTATAAACAATAAAAGGCTATATCAAAAGGAATACAAGATGTATGACAAACTCAAAGATTAGTGAATAAAATACAAGCAAGAAAATAAGGTACTCAATGAAAAAAGAAGGCACACAAAAGAGACCTAAAGAAAAGCACTAGAGTAGATGAGGAAAACAAAAACAGAACTACTGGAAAATATTTTTGTGCAAACTGTGCGTCATGTTTACAGATTTATCTGGAATGATATAAAGCAAACTGGATTATGAAATTGTAACCACAGAAATTTCAAGATCTTATCTCAATAATGGAACTGGAATTACTCAAAAACAGTTTAGTCAATTAATTGTGATAAATTTTCTAAAATCACTGCCAGATTACCGTATATTTTTCGGCAGAATTACACACTGTTTGTATTTTATTTATCATTTTTTTTGTACTTTGAATTTTGAAGTAATTCTTTTTTCTACTTTTTTATAACACTTTGACGAACACAAATCCAGAATTTTAGAAATTTACAGAAATTAAATCAATTCCAATAAGGCGAAACAGTAAGCACATTTGCAGAAAACAGAGGAATCCTAACAGGAATGAAAAAACAGAATTAAGAACTATCAAAGACATAATGGAAATGATGTGTAAGAACTTGTATAGATCTAAAATACAAGTATGAACTCAAAACTAAAAGGAAAATGCAATCAAAGGAACAAGAAACAAACTCAGAAAACTGCATTACACAAAAGCAAGAAACAAAAAATTACAACAAAAGGAACACAAGGAATTGATAACATTCTTGAAAAACATGACTATGACAAAACTTGTAAGGATTCAAAAATTAAAATGACACAAACACAATGTATCGCAAAAGGAAAACAGCAAGAAAACTCAAAAATATCCTAAAACAGAAATGAAACAACAAGAACTGAAAGTTCTTGAATTAAAGAGCCTACAAACAACTCAAAACACAAACAAGAAGAAACCTAAACTCATGATACCACATAATATGATTCCAATAGCAAGATATAGATGATTCTTTGACATTTTATGGAATCAACTTGAGTTGGAGAATGAAGAGGCACTTTTATAGAAATGGATCAATGTTCTATGTTTCAAGAACTCACCAAAACATGCGCCAAACACCAAAACTCACATGGACGTTCCATTTCTTGTCAATTGAACCGATTAAAAGATGCAAGAATGCAAATGAACCGATTAAAATGCTTGACAATTGAAATGCACCGAACAAAGTAAGCTAGAATGAAGATGAACCGTTTAAACTCAGCAAGAAAGAAGATGAACCGAACAAAATGTGAAATAAAGGCAAAGCACCGAATAAAATTGCAAGAAAAGGCTTAAGACATGTTTTATGAATTCAAATGGACATGGAAATGGAAGAAATAAATGGAGAAGAAAGAAGACTTATGTGGTTGTAGTTCTTGGTTGATGAACACGCCACTTGAAGTGTGAAAGCTCCAAGAGAAGTGTGAATTGCCGCCACTTGAGGGAACCAAGGCACTCAAGATGAGACTAGGAAGAGGAGAAGGCAAGTTCTCACTACACTCAATCACTAATTTGGGAGAGTTTTGTTACTTCAAACATCAAATCTGAATTTAGAAGGACCCAAGCCCTCCTTTTATAGGAGCAAGGGCCAGTCATGATGCTACGAAGCTTGTACCACAAGCTACCCAAAAGTCTCCTAAGCTAACGCCTATAGTGACTCATGAAGAGTCACCTTCTAGAAAATTCTAAACTAAAGCCTAGAGATGCTTTACAAAAGAGGTATCTAATGTTTCCCTCTAAGCAGCTTCCTAAAAACTATATATTTAAACATTCTATATTATTTAGAAATTTATACAAAAGAAACTATAAAGAGAGACATTAATTGAAGCCTATTATTGAAAGCTTGTAGACTTATTTGGCTTTAGGCTTGGTCCTCTCTTTATTTTATGTCTTCTTTGAATTTTGAGAAGACTAGAAGGAAGAACTTCAAATGTGTGGGTGAATAACCTCTTCCTTCATTAATAAAAGCCTCTCCTATGTGATCTCCATCATACTCCTCGAGTTGGAGAGAATTCGACCACGAATTTTGAATCCCTGCATATAACAAAGTCAGTTTATTTTTACAATTAAAAGTGGAAGAAAAAGGCAAACATGACTTAGCTTTAGTAAACAGTGGGAGTTCAGAAAATGAGGTTCTATAAACAAACCAAGTTGGAAAAATTTGTTTGGGAATGATGATATGTTTTGGAAAAAGACCTCTTAAATGGTGAAACCCATTAGGAGGTATGAAAAAATCATCCCTCACATTTTTTAACCAAGTTGGTGTTGAAATAGGAACCTTGGGTAATGATAAAGATAAAGAAGAAGAAAACCTTGGAGGTTCCATGTGAGGCATAGCACAAGTCAACATGATGGATTTAGTGGATAAAGTGGTGTGACTCGAGTCAACATGAAGAAAAGCTTGGAGGTTCCATGTGAGGCATAGCACGAACGGTTGGAAGTGATCAAGATAGAAACTGAGCCAAACTGTAAAACGATCGGTGAAACTGAGCAAAACCACGAACAAGCAGTGGAATTGAGCGAAACTCCAAAAGATGAACGGTGAAAACTGAATGACACCGAAAACAATCGGTGAAACTGCGTAAACTTCAAGATGAACGTTGAATCTTGCAAGATTCTTGGAAAACTTTCTCAAAATCTGCTACTGAACCTTCAACAACTTGCGGTTGGACTAATGTTTTAAATCAAGCCCCACGGTGGGCGCCAAATGTTCCTGCCACTTGACCAGATTGTGCTTCGTACGTAGCTAAGACTTCGCGTATCAAGGACTCCTTCTTCTTTGTTCCAGATCACCACCCTTCGTCGCCGTGAGTACCTGAAACTACTTGACTCCGACGCTCAAGTCAGTAGGCAGAAAACACTATGCACCTCCGTATCGGAACACCGTAACTGTGGTGCTCTGAAGGCGCGTAACTGTATTCTAACGAACTTCTCTCTGGTGCTCAAATCACTCGTGCGTACAATGTGTAAGATCACAAATGATTCAAGTGTGTGTAAGAAATTCAGAACGTAGCTCACTAAGCTTTCAGAAAAGCTTATATACCTTGGGTTTTAGTGCTGTTGCCACGTGTCACTTATGACTTAAGCGCAACTCCACGTGGAAGGCCTTAAGACGCTGTAACCCAACTTAGGGAAATCCCAGCGCGTAAGTCTTCCCTCCTCGAAGTGCATCCGGCGTAGGGGGTGACTACTTGGGTGCCCACTCATGAACCCCAGCCCTTAGTCACTCGCCCTGGGAGTATCTCAACCTTCCTCTTGCACCATGCGCGTAGAGTACCCTGGGACGTGGCCCTCTCCCAGGTCGTATCTATCCCAGCGATTCTCCAAAGGTGGCGTGAGTCGCCACGTCCTACACCTCATGCATGGGTACTTCACGAGTCAGGTCACTCCCTGCTGGTACTGGGAATATGGCCTTGAAGCCACATTTCCCTTCTCTTTATTCTTGTTCTGAGGTACCGTGGCCTCTCACTGTGTCGCCCCCTCCACGGTCTTCCCTACCCGTGGGTATCGGGGGGTGGCACCACCTGACCCAACACATGCTCTTAGGATAACGGGTCACGCCTTTAAGGTGGGTGACGCCTTAACCTGCCGACGCCCACACCCGGCGACGCCCACACCTGGCGACGTCCAAGGCGGTCAATGCTTACTTTCCTCCTTGGAACCCCTTTGATGGAAGAGGGCCAAGCTCAACCTCCCATGAAAGACAAGAGCCAAGCCAAGAGCGTGTAGAGCCAAGCCAAGAGCGTCTAGGACAAGAGCGTCTAGGACCAAGGCAAAAGCGTCTAGGACAAGGGCAAGAGCACATAGGTCCATGGCCAAGAGACTAAACGAAGGGTTGGACCAAGCTACGGATGGAAGAGAGACCTATTTGTATATGTTCCATGAAGGCCCATCAAGTGTAGCTTAGTCTTAATTGTGGTGTAAATAGCATAGCCTTGTGAACCTTTGTTTAATTTCTGCAAATTAGGATTAAGAAGGAGTTAACCTAGATTAGCTACGGTTTATAGAACCTCCCCACTAATCTAGGACCGGCCATCATTTAGGTCATCATTTACGGTCCTCCTTAGCCTATAAAAGTAGGGGCCAACCTCATGTATTTTCAAGATTAAATTGAGTATTGTTATGCTGCCAAACTTGAGTCATACCTTACTCATTGCCTAGAATCTAGGTTTTAGTCTTCAATCCTTACACCTTCAAAGGGGCTGGCCGAACCTCCCTAATCTCACACTCTTCATGCACCTTCAAGGCACCCACACTTCCTAGGAAGGCCTTGTTCCATCAACAACCATAAGCTTACGCAAATTCACCCCAATTTCCACTAAGAAGAAGACCTCAATGCCATCATTTGGTATCATGAGTTATGGTCTTCAAGAGATAAGTATCTCTTCTCATTTTTGTGCTTGAGTTCTTCTTATTTTCAAGTTGTTCATCTTGTGTTCATCTTGTCTTGCTGTTTTTATGATTTTAATATGATTTGAATGCTTTTCTATTCAATTCAATCGGTAGTTTTTGTTCAAATTGTGCCTGAACATCTTATTTCAATTTTGTGTAGGATTCTTGATACTTTGTGTTGCTATTTTTAATTTTTTAGGTTGCTTGAGTCTTGATTGCAATTTCATTCGGTTCATATTAATGTGTTTGAGTCATTTTATTTTATGAATCTATAAGTTTTGTCTAAGTCATGTGTTTCCAAATTTGTCAATAAATCCTAGTAGTACTCTTCTTGATTTAATTGTTTCTTGTTTTTGGTTTGAGTTCTTGATCTGAAATCTATATTGTTTTGATCCTTTGGTGCATTTTTATTTTTAGTTTGAGTTCATATTTGTGTGTTAGATACACATAAATTCCATCACTTTAATTCCATTGTGTTTTTGAAGTATAGCTTTCTATTTTGATTTTAGATTTCAGAATCCTCTGTTTTTCACAAATCTGTTTTGGCTGTTTTGCTTTATGAAAATTAAATAAATCATAAGAAAATTATGAGCCTCTGGATTTCACTAGTTTGAGGTGTTAGCAAAAGAACAAAAAAAGAATAAGTTGAAAAAAAGAAATAGAGAAAAAAAGATAAATCACACAAGAAAAGTGTGTATTCTGGCGCTGGAACTGACGGTTTTGGACACTGTTTTTGAAAACATTATCAATTGACCTCTAAGCTTTGTTGGTGGATTAATATCAATTGGTGCTTGTTGAGTGGGATTTGACTTGAGGAGAGTCTAGCTTTACTTAATAGGTGTTGTATTGAAGAATTTAATTACTTAAATCAAAGAGGATCAAGGCAAAGGGGTAGCAACAAACACAATACCAAAATACACCATACACCTTGAAGGGCACAACCAAGAAGATCAACAACAAGTCAAGGGAGTGCACTTTAATTTGTGCAACTTAATTTTCTTTGCAAATTCTCTTGTTAATTAGTAGCTTAATCACGCAATTAGAGGGTGAATGTGTCTTCAAAGGCTCAAAGTGTCTAAGAAGCCTCACCTAGGATCGACTAGTTTAAATTTTCTAGCTTAGCATTTGTTAATTGCTTTAACTACGCCAATTGCTTTTGTGTAGTTTCGCTTAATTGTTTTTGTTTAGCCTTGTTTAAAGCTTTGATAATTTGCTTTATTTGCTAGATAGCTTGCATTGTTGTTGTTGCATAAAATTTGATTTCTACCTCCTCATTGTGTTTTAACTGATTTACCTAAAGAAAGATTTGTGTGAAGATCTTGAGAGATAATTTTTGGCTAACGCAAAGACTTGGTATTTAAGTAGTCCATTGTGACTCACCTCTCTTACCTGGAAAACTACCTTCATTAGCTTTCCTCATCTTTCTTAAAGTAAAACATTTCTATATACAAAGCTTTAGTCATGTCTTCTCACTCCTCTAAATCTATTGAAAGTGATGTGAAGTCCTCAAAATCTCTTTTAAAACAACTCGCAAAGGATGTTCAATTAATTTCATATAGACAATTGGAGAATGAATCTAAAATCAATGAATTGACTAGAGCAAAGGAAGAGAAGTCTCAAACTTCAAAAAAATCACACACTCATGCATCTCACTCCAAAGATAATGAGTCTCTAGGGGAGGAAAGCCTTAGAATCAATGACTACTGCCAACCACCCCCTAGAAGAAATAGGCAAAGGGAGCAAGAGAGCCCAAGGGAGGTTAGGGTAGACCTACCTCATTTCCATGGTAAAGAAAACGTAGAGGTATATATAGATTGGGAAATGAAAGTATTGCAACTCTTTGCTTGCCATAGGGTGAGTGAAGAAAGAAAGGTACCCTTAGCCACCCTTAGCTTCCAAGGACATGCCATGTATTGGTGGACCTCTCTAGAGAGAGATAGATGTCTTCATAGGGAACCTCCCATTGAATATTGGAATGACCTTAGGGGAGCCCTAAGACGTCGACACATACCCTCCTACTACCATAGGGAGTTAATGGACAAGCTCCAAAGACTCCAACAAAAGAATATGAGTGTAGAGGAGTATAGGCAGAAAATGGAGCTCTACATGATGCGAGCATCTATTAGAAAAGAAGAGGACACCACCATAGCAAGATTCCTAAGTGGCCTCTCTCTTGAGATAAGAGATAGGGTAGAACTCCTTCCCTATCAAGACTTGAATGATTTGGTTCAACTTTGCATTAAAGTTGAACAACAAAATTTGCGCAAAACTTCAAGTCAAAGGGTGGGTTCATACTCCAACTTTTATCCCAAGAAAGACTCTAAGAAGGAAGGTAGCACATCTAGAGAAAAACGAAAGGAAACTACCAAGCCTCTTGCCAAGGAAACCTCCACCCCACCCATCCGAGCTAGGGACACCAAGTGCTTTGGAAGAGGGCATGTGCAAGCACAATGCCCAAACCAAAGGTCTTTATTCTTAAAGGGTGTAGATGAGTACACTAGTGGTGAGGATGAGCCAAGTGAGAGAGAAGAGGAAGGGGGAGAGGATGAGAGGGTAAATCCATTAGAGGGAGAATTGTTAATGATTAGGAGAACCCTCAACAATCAACCTAGCACATCCATAGAAACACAAAGGGAGAACATCTTTCATACAAGATGTAATGTTTTAGAAAATATATGTTCCCTCATTGTGGATAGTGGATCTAGTTGCAATTGTTGTAGTGCTAGGATGGTTGATAAGCTCAATCTACAAGTAGTTCCTCATCCCAAACCTTACAAACTACAATGGATCAATGAGAATGGGGAACTAAGTGTAGATAAGGAAGTGGAAATCAAGTTCTCTATAGGTAACTACAAAGATAAGGTTTTATGTGATGTAGTACCTATGGAAGCTTGCCATATCTTATTAGGTAGACCATGGCAATTTGATAAGAAAACCTTGCATGATGGTCTAACTAACGAGATTTCCTTCACCCATAAGCATAAGAAGTTTGTACTTAGTCCTTTACCACATTCTCAAGTGGTAAAAGACAAAATACAAATGAAACATAAGAGGGATGAGGAAAACAAAAAAAAAACAGAGCGCTAGAAAAAGAGAAAATCCTTAGGGATAGAAAGGTGTGGGAGAAGAGTGTTCCTTCCCACAAGGTTGTTCAACAAGAAAAACCTTTTGAAAATGCCTTGGAAAATTTGCTTCTTGTTGAAAAACCTAGCCTAATCTTTTGTAAAGGAACACTTACATGCACTGCGACAAATCATGAACCCATGAGTCTACCTCCTCAAATTAAAAATCTTTTGAGTGAATTTGAAGATATATTCTCTAATGAGGGACCTCAAGGACTCCCTCCCATTAGAGGTATAGAACATCAAATTGACTTAATTTCGGGGGCAAGCCTACCAAATAGGCCCGCATATAGAACTAACCTCGAGGAAACAAAGGAGAAAGAGTCACAAGTTCAAGACTTGTTGGAGAAGAGTTGGGTTCAAAAGAGCCTAAGCCCTTGTCCTGTACCTGTCTTGTTGGTGCCAAAAAAAGATGGAAAATGGAGAATGTGTTATGATTGTAGAGCAATCAACAACATCACCATCAAGTATAGGCATCCAATCCCAAGGCTTGATGACATGCTTGATGAGTTACATGGGTCAATTGTATTCTCTAAAATTGATCTTAAAAGTGGGTATCACCAAATTCGAATCAAAGAGGGTGATGAATGGAAAACCGCTTTTAAGACCAAGTTTGGATTATATGAATTGTTGGTGATGCCTTTTGGTCTCACTAACGCACCTAGTACATTCATGAGGCTCATGAATCATGCCTTGCGAGATTGTATAGGTAAATATGTAGTAGTTTACTTTGATGATATCTTAGTATATAGCAAGAACCTAGAAGACCATCTAAGTCACCTTAGGGAAGTTCTTCTAGTGCTTAGGAAAAATAGTTTATTTGCCAATAGTGATAAATGTACCTTTTGTGTAGATAGCATAGTTTTCCTAGGTTTCATAGTTAACAAAAGGGGGGTGCATGTTGACCCCGAGAAAATCAAAGCCATCCAAGAGTGGCCAACTCCGCAAAATGTAAGTGATGTAAGAAGTTTTCATGGGCTAGCTAGCTTTTATAGACGTTTTGTACCTAATTTTTCAAGCTTAGCTTCTCCTCTCAATGAACTTGTCAAAAAAGATGTTGCATTTTGTTGGAGTGAAAATCATGAGCAAGCCTTTCAAAGGCTAAAAGCTCAACTCACCAATGCACCAATTCTAGCTCTCCCAAATTTTTCTAAAACTTTTGAGATAGAATGTGATGCATCGGAAGTAGGCATAGGTGCGGTTTTGTTACAAGGTGGACACCCCATTGCATATTTTAGCGAAAAACTTCATGGTGCCACCCTTAACTATCCCACCTATGACAAAGAGCTCTATGCACTTGTGAGGACCTTAAAGACTTGGGAACACTATCTTGTGTCCAAAGAATTTGTTATCCATAGTGATCACGAGTCTTTAAAATATTTGAAAGGCCAACACAAGCTCAATAAGAGACATGCAAAATGGATGGAATTTCTTGAACAATTTCCTTATGTGATCAAATACAAGAAAGGAAGCACAAACATAGTGGCGGATGCTCTCTCAAGGAGACATGTGCTCTTTTCCAAACTTGGTGCCCAAATTCTTGGATTTGACCACATAAAAGAACTTTATCAAGAAGATCAAGACTTTACATCCATATATGCTAAGTGTGAACATAGGGCACAAGAAGGTTACTATGTGACCGAGGGATATCTCTTTAAAGAAGGAAAACTTTGTATTCCCCAAGGTACACATAGAAAGCTTCTTGTAAAGGAATCACATGAGGGGGGTCTCATGGGCCATTTTGGAGTTGATAAAACTCTTGATCTTTTGAAAGAAATATTTTATTGGCCACACATGAGAAAAGATGTTCAAAGACATTGTTCTAGATTCATTTCATGTTTAATGGCCAAATCTAGAACAATGCCTCATGGACTATATACCCCTTTACCGATTGCAAATGCTCCTTGGGAAGACATTAACATGGATTTCGTTTTAGGACTTCCTAGGACTGCAAGAGGTCATGACTCTATTTTTGTGGTAGTGGATCGATTTAGCAAAATGCCCCATTTTATTCCTTGCCACAAAGTAGATGATGCTCAAAATATTTCTCGACTCTTCTTTAGAGAAGTGGTGCAACTCCATGGTTTGCCTAGAAGTATAGTATCCGATAGAGATCCCAAGTTCATAAGCCATTTTTGGAAAACTCTTTGGGGCAAACTTGGCACAAGACTATAATTTTCAACTTCTTGTCATCCTCAAACGGATGGACAAATCGAAGTAGTCAATAGATCTCTTGGTACTATGCTTAGGGCTATCATGAAGGGAAACCACAAATCTTGGGATGAGTACCTTCCCCACTTTGAATTTGCTTATAATAGAGTAGTTCACAAAACTACTAATGCTTCTCCTTTTGAAGTTGTCTATGGATTTAACCCTCTTACACCCTTGGATTTGATACCTCTTCCTAATCCACAAGAATTTGTGCATAAGGAAGGAGTTATCAAAGCCGACTTTGTTAAGAAACTCCATGAGAAGGTTAAACTCCAAATACAACAACAAAATGAAAAGTATGCAAAATACAACAATAAAGGGAAAAGAGAAATACTTTTTGAGGAAGGAGACTTAGTTTGGCTTCACCTTCGAAAAGATAGATTTCCCACTCAAAGAAAGTCCAAACTAAGTCCTGAGGTGATGGACCCTTTCAAGTCCTCAAGAAAGTCAACAACAATGTTGTTTCTCAGTTCTTCTCCCCCTTTGGATTCATCAAACAGAATAAAGCATGGGATAAAGACAATCATAACAGTTCAAACAAGCAACCAGTATAGTGTTCTATTACAACCCAAAATAAAACCAACTAAAACTAGTGCAGAATAAAAACAAACCGACTAAATTCAAATTGTTCAACAAGATATAAAAGATAAAGACTATGAAATAGGATCACTTGTTGTTGTAGTAAAGCTCAGCTAGCTGCACTTGAACTCCTTCAATTTGGTCATCCAAGTGTTGAAACCTGGCGTAAGTCATTTCATAATGTGCCTTTTAGTCATATGTGAGTGTGTCCAGCCTGCTTAGTACTTGTCTTTCGAACATGGACAGAGGTTCACCTCTGTACTCAGGTTCCTCATATACAACCAGTGCATTTTGGCTTGTAGCAGCAACATCTTCATTTCCAGAAGAGTGCACTGGTGATTCATCCATGTGCTGCACCCCATCAGCATTTTCTTCTTCATCATTTTCTGGATCAGCTGCTTCATTCTCAGCTCTGTTTGCAGCATTCCTTCTAAATACCCAGTTGTCATCCTCTTTTTGAAACCCCATCTTCAAGAGAGTAGAGTTGTCTATTTCACTTGCTGCCTTAATGGTGTCATTTCTCTCGTTTGTAGTGTCAACTTCAAAATAATCAATTAGCTTTGACACAAAAATAGCATATGGAAAACGATAATCTGGAAGCCTTGTGGATTTGAGCATATGCTCCACCATTGTACTCACCCAACTTACCTTGAGTTGATTCATGATACAGTACAGCAGAATCAAGTCCTCTTCATGGAGAGTAGCATGATTACTTCCTCTTGGAGTAAGCTGCCAAGCAATTATGTAGGCAAGGAGTCTTGGAATTAGTGTGAGATTTCCAGCATGAAATCTAGCTACTGGTTCAGTAGGATTTCTAACACAACTTCTGTAAAACTGCATCTTGTTGAATCCTTGAATTCCAGCAGTATTCCCTTTGCTAACCTTCATTCCAGAATACTTGATTCCTCCCACATTGCTCCATATTTCCCTTGTAATTTTCAGCTTCACACCTTTCACGTGGGAGGCCAGATTTTTGCCATCTTGAACCAGATTGCTGTAGAACACTTTCACCAAGTCTGGATAGACATTTCCAGTCATTTTTAAGAAGTTCTTCAGCTTTTGATGCTTGAGCAGAGTTTTTGCTTCAGTCAGATTTTCTTCCCTCAACCAAGAAAATTCCAGCACCTTGGGCGCATTTACTTGTTTTCTGCTTGTCTCATGGATGAACTTAGTCATGGCTTCAGAATCTCCAGCAAACCATTTTTCCAGAATGCCTTGGCTGCTGTTAGATTGTTCTTTGGATTTCTTCTTTCTGTGTGAGGAGGATGCCATTGCTTAGTCTGTCGTTGCCTACACCTATTCATCAATAGACAAATTCCAGCTAGAAATCGAATGAGTTTGCAGTTCATATTATTAATAATAACATAAACGAAACAAGTAAAGAATCAGATTTAAACCTGGATAGCTTATAGCATAGATGAGAAGGTGTGAGAGAAAAGTTGATTAGTGCTCGGTTTTGATCCTGCCGGCAACTCGAACGTGGAGGAATCGCTCTGTAACACGCTCTGTCCCGTCTACACGACTGCATTTTCTACAGAATCACCCTCAGAACCTTCTCTTGGATCTCCAAACGTGACCTGCAAAACACACAGACGGCGCCTCTAGCGGCCGTTTGCACTCCGACGATCAAGTTAGTCCACAGAACCACCAAATGAGAAAACTAGTAGTGTGTGTGAAAAACTCTTGCTCTCTTTTTTTTCTCGTCCCTTCTTCTCTCCCTAATTCCTTCTTTTATCTCTCTCCCTCTGTTTCTGGGCATAGCAGAATTCTGTTATGCTTTTCTGAGACAGTGTACCTACAGAATCAAAGAGTGTGGGTGTCTGTGCGTGTCCGCGCGTCTCTGCGCTGGGCTGCGCCTGTCTGTACCCTTAATGGTACGGAGTGCACTTTTGTCTGGACCGCACCCCTCTCAGATGGTGACACGTGGAGGCCTGCAACTCACATCTAACCACACACGTGTCATTTACTTGAAGGGCTCTAGCGCTTCTCTTTGTGTGCCTAAGTTACGCCCTTGCGGAGTAACTTAGGATATTTCTCTTATCTGGGTAAATCGCATACTCTTAGGAGAACGTCGGGTGTGGCTGGTCTAGGCACACTCACCAAACGTTGCTCTCTGCGTAGGCGACTTACCCTTCACGATGCCACGCACGTAATGGGTTGAGGGAATCACCAATCACTGACTGGTTTACTAGTTCCCTCAGGCCACTCTCGTGCATGATTCCCTGAGGTGTGCTCATGCGAGATCCATGCGTAACGCTCTCGCTGGGAACCTCAGTCCCAGTTTAACTGCGTGTAACACGAGACCCCGATGACAATACACCCGATGACTGATCAGTGTTTATTTGCTTCTCGCGTTCTGCCCCCAGGCGTTAGTCTGAGAACTGGTCTGTTGGTGGCCACTTGGCTACTGACCACCGATCACCATTCTGGATGATCTGTCCCCCGACCTCTCTGCCGCCTGATCTGTCGGTGGTCACTTGGTTACTGACCACCGATCACCGCTCTTGGCGATCGTCTCCCTGACCTCTCTGCCACCTGGTCCACGTGTCGCCCTGCGAGTGGTCCACGTGGTTCTCTGCTGTTGACGTCATCGACTACCGATGATCGATCGGATCAGGTTTATATAGAGTCTTTAAATCAGATTTTAAAAATCACAAATTTTAAAGAAAAACAATTTGATCAGATTTCAAGAATTATGGGTTTTGAAGAAAAATCAAATCTAACAGATGTGCTTCAGATTTTATTCTTATGGTGCAGCAGGTTCAAGTGTTGATTCACGTAAGAATATATTGGAACCAGATTTTGGCAAATCAAATTTGTTGCACCTACACAATATCCAATCAGTTAGGATACCCACACGCTAATTGGCACTACAAAAAATCGTGTATAAAGTGGCAGTTTTAATATGGCGGTTATTAATAACCGCCACAAGTTTATGTATAATACGACATCTTAATAACCGCCACAATTATCCTTCAGAATGTGTCATTTTGAACCGCCACAATTCTCTTTCGAAATAAAAACCCGCGTTTTCCTTCCCTCTATACACCATTCCTCATTATTCCCAAATTTTTTTGAAAACCTCCTTTGACTCTAGGGAAAACTCATCAAAAACCCTTCCATTGGATTTTGAAATCAAACATGACTCTTCCCTCTCTGTAAGTTGCCTTCTGTTACGAAACCCTCTCGCTTTCACGAAACCCTCTACCATGAAACACTCTCACGTTCACTCACTCTCGCGCGCCCTAAACCTAACCCTTACTCTTGCACCCTTCACTCTCGCCGCCTCCTTGCAAGGATTTGAAACTTTTGTCTGCCATTGTTTGTTCAGGTTTGTGTTGTATAACCTTGTATTCGAAATCTATTGTTGCATTTCCTTTGCCGTGTGAAATCCATTGTGGTTCTTAATTGTGAAATCTATTGTGAACAAATATTGTGTATGGCTTGAACGAAGCCTTCCACGTCAAATCGTATTCGTCGTCGCAAAGGTTGGTCCTCCGTTCCCTTTCCCAACTTCACTAAGTTGTTTTGTTTAACCTATTTTGTGTAGATTTGGTTAGTTAATTTGATTACTTGTGTGGTAATATGGCTGGAAATCGTGAACAACTTGTGATGAGAGGTAGTGTGTATTACTTGGGAAAAACTAAGTTATTTTCTTCTTTTTCTTTTGGTTTGGAATATGTGTGGTTACTACTGACTATTATACATGAAAGCAGGCCAAAGCCCTTTCATTTTGGAATCGTTGATGAAGTGGTTCTGTCTTGATAGACGAGGGAAGAAATCCTTTGTTAATTAGTGGTGAGGTAGGCTTAACATAATTTTTAATTTTGCTTGTTGTGGTTCGCCAAATCATTACCATCCTCTTTCATAACCAGGTTGACAGTATTAAAAAGAATATTCAACTGCTCAATCTCAATGAAAGATGACTTCTTCTCCTTTTTTTATTGCAGGCTAGTAAAGATGTTGTACGAGATGTTGCACGATTCCCTGTTGCTGCAAAAGTAGCTGAACTGCTTATACAGAGCATTGTGAGTATATTCTCTTGCACTTCATAATGTCATTTACTCTGTTTTTCTCCCTTTTCCCATTTTGATCAGTTTATCCAAATAGTTCTATACACTGATTTTATTTTATTAACATTACAAAATGGAGCTTAAAGATGATTTTGTGGAGTTGACTGAGGAAGGAATTGGTCTTGCCAAAATGGCTTTAGAAACTAATGACCTTTGGGATGAAAATGATCCCTGGGCAAGGTGAATATTCTTATACTTTAATAATTTGTTGTTCATTTAACATTGGTTGGTGTTTACTCGTTTTGTAATCCCAATGATTGTTTGGCCAAAAATAGGTTGGCATTAATCTCAGCATATCTTTATTCATTGTTTCCATTATGCTCTCTCTTTTTGATGAATTTATAACATAATCATCATTGTTATATTTATTTAATACGGGGTGCTTTATGTGAAGTTTCGGGCTAAAAGGTTGGAATTGGAAATTCCTGTCCAATTAGTTAAATTACATATGAGTAGTAAGAGTTGAGTTACTGCAGATTTGTGATGAATGTTGTAAAAGATAAAGAATTATATCGTCGAAATGTGCAATACATTGTCAAACATGGAAAGGCTTTGATTATCAATGAGGTAATACTTTCAAGGCTTCTTTATGCTTTCAATATTATGCACCTTTTATTTACCTATGCAAGCAAAGATTGACAACAAAACATGACGCAGGGACACTGTTAAAACACAACCTCCTATTACAAAGGTCTATGAAAGAAAAAACAAGGGAGAGAGAAATAGAGTTGTTTTTATTTAATTCAAGTAGCTGAGAGTTTGTTAGAGAGCTTTTACGGATTTTAGGATGGGTAGAGAAAATATACCGCATGGTCGTCCAACTAAACCTTGTTACTTAGAAGATATTTTAATATTTAAAACAAATACACTCTTTTCATGGAACTACTAATTACATACATTTTATCATTAAATAAATTTATTTATAATCAGTTTTGTTAGAGAAGAGATAAATTCTAATAATTTAGTAAGACTCGCCTAAAGTTTACACAGAATAAAATAAATAAAGAGTAAAAGTTCAAATTAATTCTTTACAATTACAATGTGTTCAAATGGAGCATGCACAGTGAAGTAAGTAAAGTAGAGGATGCACAGGAAAGCTTGTTCCAGGCTTTCGAAGCAAAGGATGAAGTCGTCAGATGGTCATTCCCTAGCTGGCCAGAGGTTGAGGTCGGGGAACAACTTACTCGAGCATGCACAGTGAAGTAAGTAAAGTAGAATATAATGGCGGCCGGCGAGACCACAAGGAAGGTGTGTATGAAGACACCCATGCTCGCTACACATAAGAGATCGCGCTCCAAGGCAGCTATACGCTGAGTTGCTTCCTGCATAAGTAACTTAGTCGAACAGCCTGAAGAGTAAGAGGTGACGCTCAAGTCAAGGATGCTCCAGATGGTGACACGTGTACAGCTGGATGCGAGCCACGTGTCCAGATGTGTAACTATCAGGAGAGAGAACGCGCACAGGTATATAAGGGATCCTAACGAAATTCTGAGGTACGCGCGTTTTAGAATACTTCTTTACGCTTGCGAGAACTTGAGTACGCTGAGAGAGAACATTGCACGGTTCCTAAAGTTCTTAGTTTTCTCTTAGTATTTTGGTGGTTCAGTCGCTGACTTGAGCGTCGGAGCGCGATCGGCCGCAGCGGCGCCATTCTGTCTTTTGCAGGTTCTTGAGGTGAATCAAGGCGAAGGACGGAAGCTAGCACGGTGCAAAGTCGATCCAGATTTGACGAGGCAAGGCTCTTGCGTTCTGGTCAACAGGCAGGATCATCAGGCGCCCACCGTGGGGCCGTGTAAAACCTGTCCCCATCCACAGCGTGAGTTCTTGGAATTTCTGCAGTTTCTGTGTGGTTGTGTGCTGGTGCAACCATTTTCCACCGTTCGTTCGAGTTTTGTTCGGTGAATTCGAGGTTTCTACCGTTTGTTTGAGTTTTAATCGGCGGAGTGAGGTTTTCCACCGTTCGTTCAAGCTTTCGATCGGTTTTCTTGGAGTTTCTTGCCGTTCGCGCGATTTTCAATCGGCTGTTCGGTGTGTTTCTATTCGATTGCGTTTCTGGTTAGGGAATCGGGGCTTGCTGGAGAAGCGGTGGTTTTGTGGTGAAGTTGCAAGTTTCTGTGAAGGTTTCGACGTCCGAATCTATCGGCGTGCTGTTGCAGTTGCGTTTGCGGAGGTCTTAGGGAGTTTGAGGATTTCTAACCGGTTGATTGTTGGATCGAGCGTTGCTGAAGGAGATTTTGTTCGTCGAACTTTGATTTGCTGAGTTTTCATGAGAAAGATGAGAAGCAACCGTTCAAGTCCAGTTGTGCCAGTTGCTGCTGAAGGCGCCATGACCATGGCGCAGATGATGGAGATCATGCGTGCACTGCAGGCGAATGTGGAGGTCCTCGCGCATAGAGCAGGCAAAGATGCATGAGGACCTAGTCGCCTCTCAGGCCAGGAATGAAGAGCTCAGCAAAGTGACTGAGGAGTTGCGCCAAGCTCTTCAGGAGCAGAGAGGTCGCCCGGTCGCTGAAGAGGTCGCACCGTCGTCGCCACCTCGCGTTTTCCCTATGCCATTTGCTCAGGCGATCATAGACACGCCTATCCCCGCGAGCGTGGTACCCGTGAAGGCTACTTTCACCAGCGTGGAGGACCCTGAGGCACATCTCACCACGTTCCACACGCAGATGATGCTGTCAGGAGGCTCATATGATGTATATTGCAAAATGTTTGTGAGCACGCTCCAGGGAACAGCGTTGGAATGGTTTGTGAGCTTGCCTACAGGTCACATAACCAATTTCCAGCAGTTTTCGAAGCTTTTCGACAAGCAGTACATTGTGAACAAGGCGCCACCTAGGGTGTCTTACGACCTGTTCTACATAAGGCAATACCAGGGAGAGTCCCTCAGGGACTATCTGAATCGTTTTGCAGCACAAATGGTCCGCTCGCCTGCGAAAGATGAGGAGATGCTGGTGTACGCCTTCAAAAAGGGCGTGCTGCCGGGACCTTTCTGTGAGGCGTTGATCAGGGCTCACCCCGCCACGTTTGCTGAGGTTAGGCGACTTGCGGTGGCCCACATCGCCGACGAAAGTGAGGTCGCCGAGAAAAGGGGGAGCGTGGCCCCTGCTAGGCCACGCGCCCAGACCAGGATCCAGCCACAGAGGATGCTGGAGACAGCGGCGGCCAAGAGGGATCGAAGGACTCGCCATCCTTATGATCCAAGGAAAAACAAGGGCAGGGGCCCAGGGCGCCCCAGGGAGTACAATCGCCCGCCAAAGCATAAGTTTGTCATGGGGTTGGCGGATCTGATCCCCAACATAGCAGCCAGGCTCAAGGCACCTGAGAAAGTGGGCGACAAGGTGTTAGGACCAAAACCAGACGCCTGGTGCGAGTTCCACCAGAATTTCGGTCACACCGTCGATTCATGTTTGGCACTGGGGTACCAGCTCGACGACCTGGTCCAGAGCGGTTTCTTGAATGATTACCTGCTGGACAGGAGGACGGGGGGCGCGTCAAGCTCCCAGCCGGCGGGTGGTGAGGCTCAGCAGCATGAGATGCCCACTCATGGAGAGATCCACACCATCGCAAGAGGTTTCTCGGGTGGTGGATGCACCGCATCACAGAGGAAGAAGTATGCAAGGTCTGTGATGACGGTGGACATGTTCGAGGACCACTCGCCAGATGTGGACATTACGTTCACAAGAGAAGATCTTAGGGACGTTGTGCCTCATGACAACGATCCCATAGTTATCTCTCTTGTCACAGCGGGAAGGAAGGTCCACAGGGTACTGGTGGACCAAGGAAGCTCGGCAGATGTGATGTTCTGGCCGACTTTCACACAACTGCAACTACCCCTTGACCAGCTGAGGCCCTATGGAGGGTGCTTGTATGGGTTCGCTGACGATCAGGTGGAGGTCAGGGGGTACATCGAGTTAAGAACTACATTCACGGATGAGGCGGGCTCGAGGACGGAGAAAATCAAGTACCTCGTCGTGAATGCTCCCTCAGCATATAACATTCTGTTGGGAAGACCAACACTCAACAGAATAGGAGTTGTGCCCTCGACCAGGCACATGAAGGTAAAGTTGCCGTCTATGGAGGGGGTGGTGATCACCATCAAATCTGACCAGAAGGAAGCAAAGAAGTGCTATGAGAATAGCCTGAAGAATAAGAGTTCAGTAAGTTACATCACGACCACCCCGCCTCCCGGTGTGAAGCCCAGGTCGATGGCGATGGAGGCGACCGCCGGAGGCGATGTCGTCATGGTAGATGCTGAGGCAAGGGGGGAGAACGCCGATCGGGAAGAAGAGGTGAGGAACCGCCCCGAGGAAGCGAGGGAACTGGGAATCGCCAGGGAAACCCGACCCAAACCCGTCGAGGAGTGGCTCAAAAGGGAGATCGGGGGAAAGGTCTTCAAGCTGGGAAGATCTTTGGAGGCTGAACTCCAAGACCAGATCGCCAAGGTGATAGAGCGGCATCTGGATGCTTTTGCATGGTCTGCTTCAGACATGCCGGGAATCGACCCCGACTTCTTGTGCCATCACCTAGCAATGGACAACCAGGTCAGACCAGTGCGGCAGAGAAGAAGGAAGTTTAACGAGGAGAGGAGGCAGGCGATCAGGGATGAAACACAGAAGCTCCTCGCCACAGGCCATATCAGGGAAGTCCAGTACCCTGAGTGGTTGGCCAATGTCGTGCTGGTGAAGAAAAGCAATGGGAAGTGGCGCATGTGCGTCGACTTCACTGACCTGAACAAGGCTTGCCCAAAGGACTCTTATCCTTTGCCAAGCATAGACGCCCTGGTCGACAGTGCTGCAGGGTGTAAGTTGCTGAGTTTCCTGGACGCCTTCTCGGGGTACAACCAGATAAAAATGCATCCTATGGATGAAGAGAAGACCGCCTTCATGACCGAGAGATCGTGCTACTGCTACAAGGTGATGCCCTTTGGGCTGAAGAACGCGGGGGCCACGTACCAAAGATTGATGGATAGGGTACTTGCACCAATGCTGGGAAGAAATGTGCAAGCGTACGTAGATGATATGGTCGTGACCTCGCCGGAAAAGAGCAAGCACAATCGCCAAGTTCAGGTTAAAGCTGAACCCCGAGAAGTGCATTTTTGGCGTAGAGGCAGGGAAGTTCTTGGGATTCCTCTTAACTGAAAGAGGAATAGAGGCAAATCCTGATAAGTGTGCTACCATCTTGGCGATGAGGAGCCCGGCTACCGTGAAGGAGGTGCAGCAGCTTACAGGTCGGATGGCCGTCCTGTCTCGTTTCGTGTCGGCTAGCGGAGAGAAAGGTCATCCGTACTTCCAGTGTTTAAGGCGAAACAATAAGTTTGCTTGGACGAAGGAGTGTGAAGAGGCCTTCGTCAAGCTTAAAGAGTACCTGGCGAGCCCGCCGGTTTTGTGCAAACCGTTGGTGGGCACCCCTCTCAGGTTGTATTTTGCTGTGATTGAGAGGGCGGTGAGTGCGGTGCTCGCCCAAGACCAAGACCAGGCTCAGAAGCCTATTTATTTCGTCAGCAAGGTGTTGCAAGGCCCGGAGGCGAGGTATCAGGCCTTGGAGAAAGCCGCACTGGCTGTGGTATTTTCAGCGAGGAGGTTGCGCCACTATTTTCACAGTTTTACAATACTGGTGATGACCGACTTGCCCATCCAGAAAGTCCTGAAGAAGCCTGATGTAGCTGGGAGGATGGTGAAGTGGGCGGTGGAGTTGTCGGAGTTCGACATCAAGTATGAGCCCCGAGGTCCGATCAAGGGACAGATTTTCGCCGATTTTATAGTCGAACTCTCATCAGAAGCAGCACAGGTTGAAGGGGATGATTTTCGTTGGGTGCTCTCGGTGGACGGATCGTCGAACCAGCAGGGTAGCGGTGCTGGAGTCATTCTGGAAGGGCCTAACGGCGTGCTGATTGAACAGTCCCTGAGGTTTGCCTTCAAAGCTAGCAACAATCAAGCAGAGTACGAGGCGCTGATCGCCGGAATCTTGCTGGCCAAGGAGATGGGAGCTAGGGTGCTGATGGCTAAGAGCGACTCGTTACTAGTCACGGGACAAGTAACAGGCGAGTTCCAGGCCAAGGATCCACAAATGGCGGCTTACTTAGAGTACGTGCAGGAATTGGAGGGTTCCTTTGTCTCGTTTGAAGTAGTGCATGTGCCCAGAGATCAGAATGCCCGAGCAGACTTGCTAGCTAAGCTCGCCAGTTCGGGCAAGGGGGGTAGGCAGAGGACGGTGATCCAAGAAACTCTGAAGACGCCTAGAGCATTTGTGGCAGACCACCTGGTTCTTCAGATAAGCAAGTCGACGGAGAAATCGGCGAGGAGTCACAGGTCTTTGACCCAGGAGACCTTGAGATCGCCGAGAATAAGAGCATGTCAGGTGGAGAGGGTGAACATAACGCAGGTCTGTGCTACGCATGAGCCAGACACGTGGATAACACAGTACCAGCGATGCCTGGCAGACGGCCTTCTCCCGCTGGATCCGACGGAGGCTAGGAAGATAAAGAAGAACTCCAGCAAGTTCACAATGATTGATGGCGAGTTGTATAGGTTTGGGTTCACACACCCACTCCTGGAATGTGTGCACGGAGAAAAATGTACAAGAATTATGGCCGAGCTCCATGAAGGGGTATGTGGAAGTCACGTCGGGGGTCGAGCTCTGGCTGCGAGAACCCTCCGTGCAGGTTACTACTGGCCAACAATGAGGGAGGACTGCAAGAAGTATGCACAGTGTTGCAAGCAATGTCAGCAGCACGCCGATTGGCACAAAGCGCCTGCAGAAGAGTTAAAGTCGATTTACAGCCCTTGGTCGTTTCATACGTGGGGAATTGACATCCTGGGACCTTTCCCATTGGCGATCAGGCAAATGAAATACTTGGTGGTAGCAATTGAATATTTCACCAAGTGGATCGAAGCAGAACCAGTAGCCCAGATCACCGCACACAAGATCGAGAGCTTTGTATGGAAGAACATCATGTGCCGGTTTGGTGTGCCTAAGCGCCTGGTGTCAGACAACGGGACTCAGTTTGCAAGTCATCTGCTGAAGAAGCTGTGCGAAGAGGTGGGAATTCAGCAGGTGTTTGCATCCGTCGAGCACCCTCAGACAAACGGCCAAGTAGAGTCCGCCAATCGGGTGTTGCTAAGAGGCTTGAAGAGAAGGCTGGAGAAAGCCAAGGGATCGTGGGCCGAGGAGGTACCCCGCATAGTCTGGGCGTACCACACCACCGAGCGGTCAGGAACCCATGAGACCCCGTTTAGCCTGGTCTATGGATGCAACGCAATGATTCCAGTAGAAATCCAGGAGAGCTCGCCGAGATTCCAGCACTTTGTAGCTGAACACTCGAATGAAGAAAGAAGGTTGAATCTGGACTTGCTGGATGAGGTCAGGGAGGAGGCGAGAGTAAAAGCTGAGGCAGTGAAAAGGAGGATCGAACGAAGATACAACTCGAAGGTGATGCCAAGGCAGTTTAAAGAGGGCGACCTGGTGATGAGGAAGGCCCACTAGTACGAGATGGAGAACAAGTTGTCGCCTAAGTGGACAAGACCGTTCAGAATAACCGAGGCGCTCGGGAACGGCGCCTACCGCCTAGAGACATTGGAAGGAGGGGTGATTCCTCGCACTTGGAACGCCACACACCTCAAGTTATATCACAGTTAAAGCTTTGTAAGTAGAAACGAACGTAAAAGATTTGCAAGCTTTCTGTTAAAACAGTTTGAAGGGGGCACTCTTTTTTCCCTAAGGAGGGTTTTTAATGAGGCCACCCAATAAAAGAAGAGTTTTCAAGCTTAAAGTTTCTGAGTTTGCATGCATGTTTGTGTTGAAAGCTTGTAGAAAAAGTGAATGCTCTCAGTTAAAGTTTTAAAGTCCCCATCGCTTTTCGGCGATCGGCGGCACAGCTAAAGTTTTAAAGTCCTCATCGTCTTTCGGCGATCGGAGGCACCAACAACGATTAAAAGACCTCAACACCCTCGCGCGTCCTGAGGCGAGAAAGAGATTAAAGTCCTCCTCGACTTTGTGCGAGTGCAGGCGAGAACAGATTAAAAGTCCTCAGTGCATCCAGGGAAGAGGAGATGTAATCCCTGGGCAAAGTAGAGGCACTAGATAAAGACCTTCTCGCCGTCGAGCGAGTTCAGGCTAGATAAAGACCTTCTCACCGTCGAGCGAGTTCAGGCAAGATAAAATCCTTCTCGTCTTGAATGAGTTCAGGTATGGTGTAAAGGGTGGAAGAAGTTTAAAGGATGGCTAAGGTAGGTTCAAAGAGAACGCCTAGCCGTCCGGCTTATTGTTCTGAAACTCAGGGAGGTAGAGAAGGATCCAAAAGGCGCCTCTACCCCCAGATGAGGGAACAATAGCCAAGTTATGAAGGCAAAAGGAAGCTTACATCGCCAGGACCCTATGGCGATCAGAGGAAGTCCAGGCGATGACAGGAGTAAGGGCCCATTTCGAGGGAGCAGATCAGGTGAACTGTACCTTAAATAATCAGTCTGGTTTGAAGCTTACTACTTAATAAGTAGTTTCGCGCTGAAGTTCATTGCCTTAAATTTGCAAGTTACATTAAGTATCATCATTTGAAGAATAACAAGTTGCTCGATTTTTCTCTTTGAGTTAACAATTGACGAGTAGATGTAAGGTTGATAGTTTGCTCGAGTTTGAAGCAGTGAGTAAACGATCGAGCCCGCAGAATCGCTAAGTTAATTTGTTTAAAGCAATTTCTACAAGGAAAAGCGAAGTAAACAGAGAGACCAGGTGCAAAAGCGGGAGAAGTTATAATAGAAGTGGTATCAGTTCAAATGCATAAGAAGAAAAGAAAAGTTATTACAAGTAAAGTTTGTGCAAAAAGGAACAAGCATTAATTCTCAGGAAATAAGTGATGGAGGGAGACGATTAATCTTCAGAAGGCACGATCTTCCCATCCACCACTTCATTGCATATCGATACCATGGAGAGGTCGAGCTTAGGGTACTGACAAGCGACTTGCTCCAGGGCGGCGTCAAATCCGGCGGCAAGGACTTGGGCGGAGCTTAGTTCGAGCTCTTCGGTTTGTTGTTTGAGCCCCTCGGTTTGCTACTTCAGCTTGTAAGCTCGTTTCTTCAGCTCGTCAGCTCGTTTCTTCAGCTCTTCAGTTTCCCCACGAGCTTGAGCAAGGTCTTCAGCAACCTTTTTGCCTTCGTCCCGCGCCTGGGCCAGCTCTGCAACAATTTTCTTGCTTTCCTCTCGAGCCTTGGCGAGCTCATCCACGGCGTCGTCCCTCTCCTTCTCGACCTTTCCAAGGAGAACCTCCCGATCAGCCAACCTCTTTTCAAGGTTCTCTACCTTGGCTGCATCCGCTTTCATTGATGCCTCCAAGTTGGCCACCTTGAGCCTGTAGGGAACCAGCTTGCTCTCCAGCTCGATTTTCTCTTGAGCTAGGAGGTGCAGTTTCTAGCGCAGATCGGAGGCCTCCTTGCGCGCAACCTTAAGCTCGGCACTCATGGCGTCCTCCACCCTTGAGTGATCGATCTCTGCCATCATCAGATTGCAAGACAGTTTTTCTGCCTCGATCCTTATCAAGCGATTCTCCTTCTGGAGTGTTGAGATCTCGTCCTGAAGCTTTTTGTTTGAGCTCTTCACAGCCTTCGTTATGATTGAGGGGAGGTCCTCTGCCATCATCTTTAGCTTAGCTGTGAAGGGCCCCAGACTTCTTTGACCAAGGGGGGAAGGCTTGCGGCTGCTGTTGGTGGAGGTGCTGAAGGAGCCTGGTGCTGACTTTCACCACCACCCTCTTGAGTTGGTTGAGCGAGGGGGGCTTCCTGGCGTGGTGGTGAAGTGGGGGACTCGGTTACGAGTATCAGCGAGTTGTGGGCACCTTCATCCCCACCTGGTGCGGCTTCAGCAATCGAGGTGGTTGAAGGAGGACCCTCTCCAGTAGATACGAACGGCGTGGAGGCGCTAGGAGGGTTCTCCATGAAGTTGGGCTCGTTGCCTTCAACCACAGGGAGCGCGACCGCCAAGGGTGTTGCTTGGACTCGCGGTGTTGGAGCTGGGGGAGAGGGCGGTGTTGGAGCCGGGGGAGAGGGCGGTGTTGGTGTTGGGAGAGCGGGCGGTGAAGAAGGTGCCACCCTTTTTCTTTTGGTGACAAGGCCGTCCTCAGTCGCCTCATCATCCTCATCCTCAACTTCTTGAACCACTTGAGGGGTTTTCCTCTTTGGTTTCCTCAGGATGAGCTTTTTTCGTTGAGGGGCGGGTAGTGTCTCTGGAGGAGCTGGACCTTGAGGAGGCGATCTGCCCTGGGCAGCGGCGATCTCCACCACCGAGTTGGGCACGGTTTGGGAACCCGTCGCCAACTTATGAGTTCGGGCGAGCGCCCTTAGTTCAGCTAATTTGCTTTTGCCCAACATGAAGTCTGCACAGGGTAAAAATAGACAAGTAAGCACAAGAGCAAAGGCAAAATATACGAGTATATGTGCGAACGATGCAAACAGGTAGCACATGAACTTAAGGCCAAGACCAGTATGCAACAAACAGGACGCCCAATGGCAGATAACAGAGATGCGAAATCAGTCCCAGCGCAAAACGAAAACCTAAGTGGTGAGGTAAGGGCTAACCTATGTGAGCTTCAAGTTGGCCTTCGAGGTACTCGAAGGAGATTATTGAGGAAGTAGGGAAGGTGATGTTGGCGGCTGCTACTTTCTTCCAGAAAAGGCATAGATCTCTGTCTAGCTCACCCATGGTGTCAGGACTTCTGGGCCTCCTAAAGCTCTCTTTGGCGTCTTTGTTCCCCTTGTGTACCCAGTACAAGGGGAAGCCGTCGAGCAGGGAAGGATCTTGGTCGTTGGCGCACACCTTCACGAATTTTCCTTTCCAATCTTTGTAAGATTGCTGGAAGATGGAGAGGATTGACCTTCCAGCAATACTGTTCAGGCTAATCCAGAGGCGGTCTCCTGGATTCTTAGCCTCAAAAAGGAAGAGGAAAACGTCGACCGAAGCTGGCAATCCCAGGTGTGCGCACATGATCTGAAACGCCCTTACGAACGCCCAGCTATTGGGATGAAGCTGGGCGGGGGCGATATCGAGCTCGGTTAATAATTCCCTCTCGAAGCGAGTGAAGGGAAGTCGGAGCTTCACCTTCTTGAAGAATGTCGCGTAAAGGAAGCAGAACAACTCGCCATTGTTCGCTTTATCGTCGGCGCAGATTGGTTCATCCGGGTGGCAGAGCAGCACGGCCATTTTGCTGTCGTGCTCCTTATGGAATGAAAGCTCGGATTGGTCCCCTTTTCTTAGTCGGTGCACGCCCAACTCTGTGTTTATGGAAGAGGTTTCTTTCAACAAAGCTGAGGTGGCCCACGGGTAGAGCTTCTTGTAGTCTTGTGTGGCAATGGAGGCTCCTCCGGCGACTGGTGGAGTTGCCTGAGCGAGATTGGAGTGAGAAGTTGCAGGCCTCTCAACCTGGGTAGAAGGAGCACCAGATGCTCGTGGTAGGTTATGCGCTTGGGGTGGAGGGTTTCGCGATGAAGGAGGCGGGTTCGCGGTGGTTTTCGTGTGAGCCATCGCAGGAACTGCAAAGGAAAAAGGAAAAAGGATGAACAAAGGTTACAGAGAACGACTCGATTGTGGACGAAGAATGGAGAACGAACGAACGGGAGTTCGTTGTGACGAATGCAATGGAAGACGAAGCCCTAAGTTACGAGAAGGAAGAAGAGGAGGAAACAACCCACAGCGTATGCACCAGACAGATAATGGATGATGTGAATCGGTTAAAATGCAGCAAATATCAACAGAGGAAATAAAAGAGGTACCTTTCGATGATCAGATAAGTGTTGAAAGGAGTTGGAGATTGAGAGAGTTGAGGAGCGTCGTGGGTTCGCAGAGAAAACTCAGAGCGTGTGAGAATGCAGAGAGATGATGAAACAGTAAAAATGAAAGGGTTTAAGGGTTTTTCAAATGCTTTTGGAAGCGCAAACGGCAGCTGAAGATGACCGTTGATGAAGCCACGTGTCGAGCGATTGGAAAAAGGGGTTTGGAGGAGCGTCAGAAAAGCAGAGGGTACGAACGTTTGGAATTCCGTGCCAGCGCCACGTAGGTCGGCATTGATGTGACCTCTTAGTCTTTTCGCTGGACAAGTCTTCGCTTAAGACTGGGGGGCTTGTGTACCGCCCAGGTAGTCGGAATAGATGATGTGGCAGCAAGCTATAATGTAGGCGTGTTGAACGGGACACCTGGCTGGCAGAAGGAAAGGAAGTCGGGGGATCGTGTAGTCGCCAGTCGTTAAGTTGGCGTGCCCCGATCTCTAGCATACCTAAACCGGCGGTCACCAAGTTTGTGTCGTAGTCGCCGGATGTGAACCCAGGCGACAAGGCGATCGGAGATCGCCGAGAGGAGGACATCGCCGAAGGATCAGGAAAGCTTGTTCCAGGCTTTCAAAGCAAAGGATGAAGTCGTCAGATGGTCATTCCCTAGCTGGCCAGAGGTTGAGGTCGGGGAACAGCTTACCCGAGCATGCACAGTGAAGTAAGTAAAGTAGAATATAATGGCGGCCGGCGAGACCACAGGGAAGGTGTGTATGAAGACACCCATGCTCGCCACACATAAGAGATCGCGCTCCAAGGCAGCTATACGCTGAGTTGCTTCCTGCATAAGTAACTTAGTCTAACAGCCTGAAGAGTAAGAGGTGACGCTCAAGTCAAGGATGCTCCAGATGGTGACACGTGTACAGCTGGATCCGAGCCACGTGTCTAGATGTGTAACTGTCAGGAGAGAGAAAGCGCACAGGTATATAAGGGATCCTAACGAACTTCTGAGGTACGCGCGTTTTAGAATACTTCTTTACGCTTGCGAGAACTTGAGTACGCTGAGAGAGAACATTGCATGGTTCCTAAAGTTCTTAGTTTTCTCTTAGTATTTTGGTGGTTCAGTCGCTGACTTGAGCGTCGGAGCACGATCGGCCGCAGCGACGCCGTTCTGTCTTTTGCAGGTTCTTGAGGTGAATCAAGGCGAAGGACGGAAGCTAGCACGGTGCAAAGTCAATCCAGATTTGACGAGGCAAGGCTCTTGCGTTCTGGTCAACAGGCAGGATCAGAAACATTTAAACAGAATTTCATAAATGGTTATTGTAATTTTTTTTATTAAAAATAATATAATCCTATTCTACCTCCGTAACCCTTAAATTTAATCGAATTCAATTCTACCTCGCAATGCTAATTGTTCAATAATTATACAATCAAATTCTATATATTTTTTGTATTAAGATGTAACGTGTTTTCTCTTCAACTAATATAAGTAATTATTAGTGAAGCGGCTATATGCAAAATGAGGATATGGGTGTAATTTATCCTAGATTTTGCTCTTCAACTAATATAAGTAATTATTATTTTTTCTGTTGCTAAACTCTTTCTTTATCTGCTATATGTTCTATTATGCTCTTATATGGTGGAAGTAGTTAAATGTTTGCACACCAACATGAGTGTGCAGCTTTGATGGTATGATAACAAATTATATTATTTTTTTAAATGGTTTGAAGGTGTTAACATGATAATTAAGCATTCACTTTGGAAGGTTTGTAAGGAGTATTTTAGTTTTTATTCTTTAGTGCCTATTCCTTCATTTATGTATTCTGAATATCTTCACAGTTTACCCATTTTAGATAAGACGTGCCAGAATATTTTTCTGTAATGGGAGCAAATAGAAACATCTATTAATGAGGTATAAATTACTATACTTAAAATTTTATTATAGTACTATTTTCATTTAATTTTTTAAAATTGTCAATTAACTTTAATCATATTTTAACTTATTTCAGGCACCGGATGTTGGAAGTGGTGTTGCATCACCAAACCACAATATATCATCAAACCAGAATATAGAATGTAGAGGCAGTAAGACAAATTAGGATTGAGAATTTAGTTGTAATATGTTTAAAAAGTGAAACAATTTATATTTTGACAATTTAATTTACTTGTTGTTTGGATTAGTTTGACATTATCAACTTTGTTCTCTCAATGAAAAAATGAAGTCATCTTTTGATTATTATATTTATCAATTTTAATTATATTATGAAATTAATTTATGTTATAATTTAATTATATTATGAAGCATAACTTTGTACTGAAATTTAATTATAATATGAAATTAATTAATATTATAAAATAGAATTAAATAAATTATTATAAATATTAAAAATAAAATTAAAGTTTAATTATAATATGAAATTAAATAATATTATGAAATCAAATTATAAAATAGAATTAAATAAATTATTAAAAATATTAAAAATTAAATTAAATATTTAATATTTGAATTATGACCGTTATAAAAGGTATTATAAATGTCATACTATATTGTATTAAGTGGCGGTTAAAACTGCCACAATTTAAGCTAGAATTTGTTTACCCAGTTTTAAAATTACGACATTTATAACCGACGTAAATTACGCGCTTAAAACCGTCACTTTATACAATGCATAATATGGCGTCTGCTACAACAGTTCTCAATTGACCGCCACATTAATCTTTATGGCGGCAAGAATTCTGGCGGTACGCGGTACCGTCACAAACGTATAATGTGGCGGTTAAAAACGCCAATTTTTAGGAAAATAACCGCCACCACATACACGTTTTTTTGTAGTGTGGCATAGACCTGCTGGTTAATAGCCGTAAAAGCAGTCAAAGATAAAGAAAGAGAGAGAGAGAGAGAGAAAAGTAAATCTTTCTCTTTCCTAGTCACAGCTGTGATTCTGAAACTAGGGAACAAAACATGTTAAAAAATAAAGTAACAGATTGAAATTTTTACTGCAGAGGACAATTTAAGCTAATGATACCCAATTCATTTAGAAGAAAATAAAACCTGTCTTTAGCAAGAGGTTTAGTGAATAGATCAGCTAATTGAAATTCAGTGCCAATGAATTTTATATCACAAGTTCCATTAGTTATATGTTCTCTTAGAAAGTGATGTCTAATTTCAATATGTTTAGTCCTTGAGTGCATGACAGGATTCTTAGATAGATTTATAGCACTAGTATTATCATAATTTATAGGTATCTTGTTTAATAAAATTCCAAAATCACTTAGCTGTTGCCTTAGCCATAAGGTTTGAGCACAACAACTTCCAGCAGCTATGTATTCTGTATCTGTTGTAGAGAGAGCAACACAAGCATGTTTCTTGCAATGCCAAGAGATTAGACTTGATCCAAGCATGTGACAAGTCCCACTTGTGCTTTTCCTATCAACCTTGCAACCTGCAAAGTCAGAGTCTGAAAAACCAGTTAAATTTAAAGATACATTGTTAGGATACCATAACCCAACATCCTTAGATCCTTGTAAGTATTTCAGAATTCTTTTTGCTGCATTGTAGTGTGATTCCTTTGGATCAGATTGATATCTAGCACATAAGCACACAGCAAACATAATGTTAGGCCTGCTAGCAGTTAAGTATAATAAGGAACCAATTAAACCCCTGTACTTAGTTTGATCCACTGATTTTCCTGCAGAATCTTGATCCAGCTGGCAGCTTGTTGAAATAGGAGTGTTGATTGCTTTGCATTGATCCATATCAAACCTCTTAAGCAGCTCCTTGCAGTATTTTTCTTGGCTTATGAAAATTCCATCCTTGAGTTGTTTCACTTGAAGTCCAAGGAAGAAATTCATTTCTCCTAACATTGACATCTCGAACTCACTCTTCATTGTTTTCACAAAGTCTTCACACATCTCTTCATTTGTGGATCCAAAGATAATATCATCCACATAGACTTGTACAAGTATAATGTCTTCTCTTTTCTTGTTTATAAACAAAGTTTTATCAGAATTGCCACGGTTATATCCTTGAGAGAGCAGAAATTCACTTAGCCTCTCATACCATTGCCTAGGTGCCTGCTTCAATCCATATAACGCCTTCTTAAGCATGTACACATGCTCTGGATTTTTATGATCTTCGAACCCTGGAGGCTGAGATACAAACACCTCTTCATTAATGTAACCATTTAAGAATGCACTCTTGACATCCATTTGAAACAGCTTGAAACCTTGTATGCTGGAAAACGCTAGGAGTAATCTGATAGCTTCAAGACGTGCTACTGGTGCATAGGTTTCACCAAAATCAATTCCCTCTTCTTGGTTATAACCTTTAGCAACCAGCCTTGCTTTATTTCTAGTGATAGCCCCATGTTCATCCATCTTGTTCCTGTACACCCACTTGGTTCCTATGATAATCATCTCATGCTTTCTTGGAACCAAAGTCCACACTTCATTGTATTCAAACTGGTTTAGTTCTTCCTGCATTGCTGTTATCCAATTGCTGTCTTGCAGTGCTTCTTCCAGACTTTTAGGCTCAATCTGTGAAACAAAGGCCACTGTTCTACAGAAATTATTAAGTGAATTCCTTGTTGAGACTCCTTTCTCAATTTTACCAATTACATTGTCTAGTGTAAGATCCCTAGGTGTCTTCCATTCCTTAGGCAATCCTGCATTCACAGTAGATTCTTTGACAAAATTTTGATTAGTTGCATCAAGCTCACTAGATTGATTCTTTTGCAAAATGGTTCTTAAATCATCCATACCAAGTTCATCCAAAACAGATTTGGGCACAGAAAAATTTGTTTCATCAAATACAACATGTATAGATTCTTCTACTGCAAGCAATCTTTTGTTTTATACTCTATAAGCATGACCATTTATAGCATATCCAATATGTATTCCCTCATCTGATTTAGGATCAAATTTCCCCAGATTGTCTTTACCATTGTTTAGAACAAAACATTTGCAACCAAAAACCCTAAGATGACTAATGCTAGGCTTCCTACCTTTATACAATTCATAGGGAGTTTTCTTAAGAATTGGTCTAATCAAAGTTCTGTTAAGCACATAAGAAGCAGTGTATACTGCATCAGCCCAAAAATATTTAGGTAAACCAGATTCATTTAACATGGTCCTAGCTAGCTCTTCTAATGACCTATTCTTCCTTTCAACTACACCATTTTGTTGGGGTGTCCTAGGAGCAGAATAACTATGTGTGATCCCATGTTTTTCACAATATCTATCAAATTTTGCATTTTGAAATTCTCCCCCATGATCACTACGAATCTGTTTTATCCTATTTTCATTTTCATTATGCAGAACCTTAGCAAGTTTCTTAAAGGCTTTATATGCATCATTTTTAGAAGCAAGAAACAAAGTCCATGTATATCTTGAAAAGTCATCAACAATCATCAAGGCATAGTAATTTCCAGCTAAGCTAGCAGTCCTAGATGGTCCAAACAAGTCCATATGTAAAACATCCAAAGTTTTATTTGTAGAAACCACATCTTTAGATTTAAATGAAGTTCTTATCTGTTTTCCCTTTACACAAGCATCACACAATCTGTTATTCTGAAATTTTATGTTTGGTAAACCAGAAACTAGTTCCTTAGATTTTAGCTTATTCAAGTGATTTGTGTGAATATGAGCTAGCCTCCTATGCCACAGCCATGACTCATCACTTTTAGATAACAAACACTCATTTTCATAACAGCTCTTTATAATATCTAAGAGATAGATGTTGTTTACTCTTTTTCCAGTGAACAGCACCTTACCAGAAATTTCATTTGAAATTGTACAAGTGTTGGCTTCGAAATTGACCTTGTATCCCTTGTCACATAGCTGGCTAATGCTTAGAAGACTATGTTTTAGCCCTTCAACATACAGTACATTCTCAATAGTGGTTGAGTCTTTAGTACCAACATCTTCTCTTCCAAGAATTTTTCCTCTATTGTTGTCCCCATATGTGACATGCCCTTCAGCTTTGAGTTTCAGATTTATGAACTGGGTCACATCACCATTCATGTGCTTTGAGCAGCCACTGTCTAGGTACCACTGATTTTTCCTGCTGCTTTTCTGCAAAAAAAAATAGATTTAGCATATATGGTACCCCTTTCAGTCTAGGGTCCAGCATGATTAATATCTTTCCTTAGGAAGCCATTTGGCCAATCCTTTAGGAACAAGGTACCTTCTGGATTTACATGTTCTAGATATATGACCAGACTTCATACAGTAAAAACATGTTGCAGTATGCATTGTTTTTTAACAACTAAAAGAAGATAAACCTGTTTTGGAAGGAACAAAAAAACTGGACAAACTTTTTCACATTGTTTTTCATTTCAGAATTATATCCTAGACCATTTTTGTTAAAAACAACATTCTGTGAACCTAATAAAGTTTCAAGATTTTCTCTTCCTTTGGTGAAATTTGAAAGTGTTTTTAACAAATATTCAACCTGTTTTTCCAGCTTCTTACAATTATCACAGGTTTTTATTGATGCACGCAAACAAGTTAATTCAAGGCTAACCAATTCAGTTTTAGCTTTGTGCAGCTATTCTTCAAGAGCTTTGACTTTAGGTTCAAGTACCCTATTTACTCTATTCAATTTGTTACAAATTACAACTAATTTGTTTGCTTCATCAAGTGTTTCCTTAAACGCAATTAACAACTGATCATAATTTTCAGAATCAGTAGAAAAATCACTTACTGAATCAGAATTAGATTCTTCATCATTCACCATAAAGCACATATTTGCTTCCTCACTTTCGGTTGAGGAATTACTAGATGAGGATACATCATTTTCTTCCCATGAGATGTATGCTCTTTTGCCTTTGCTTCTTTCACTCTTCTTGCTTGCTGATTTTCCTTGTTTTGATTGTTTGGACAATCAACCTTTATATGACCTGATTTACCACATCCAAAACACGTGTAATTGGAAGAATTCGAATCATTGGGTTTAGAGTACCTCTTTCTTTGTTGAGTTCTGTCACGGTTTTTCTTTCTAAGAAACCTGCTGATTTTTCTGGTGAGAAGACTCAAAGTCTCTTCATGTTCAGGATCATCTTCTTCCCCACTTGTATCATGTTCCATGGTAGTTTTCAGGGCAATTCCTTTGGCTTTCTTCTCCACAATTTCTTGTTCTTTCAATCTTTTCAGCTCCATTTCATGCTCCATCAGCTTTCCAAAAAGTGCAGCAGTGGACATCTTGGATAAATCTCTAGATTCTGAGATTGCTGTTACCTTAGGCTGCCAGCTCCTATCAAGGCATTTTAGCACCTTTATGTTGAGCTCTTCCTTGTCAAAGACTTTACCAAGGCCAGTGAGGTGATTTACAATATGTGTAAATCGTTTCTGCACATCTGCAATACTTTCTTCTGATTGCATTCTGAACAGTTCGTACTCTTGAATTAGTGAGTGCTTCCTTGCCCGTTTCACATCATCAGTCCCTTCATGAGTTACCTCTAGTACCTCTCACATCTCCTTAGCTGAGTTACATTGAGAAACTCTAAAGAACTCATCCATATTCAGTGCATAGGTGATGATATTCTTGGCTAAGGAGTCATATTGGGCCTTCTTCTTCTCGGTTTCACTCCATTCAGACCAAGGCTTCTTTATTGTTTCATCTTTGACAACCTGCATAGGTATAAAAGGTCCACTGACCACTGCATCCCAGATTCCCATGACAATAGACTCCATAAAGATTTTCATCTTGATTTTCCAGAAAGCATAGTTAACACCACCAAACATAGGAGGTTTATTAATAGACGCACCTTCAGCAAAAGGCATTTTAAACTCAGACGTCATGCACACACACTTGAGCAAAATACAAGCCCTAGCTCTTGATACCAATTGTTAGGTCTATTAGTGTCTAAGTTCAAGAGCGGAGGGGTGAATTGAACAAATAAAACTTTCGCAAATGCAAACAGTTTTTAGTATATCAGAGAAAAAGAACAGATTGTTTTTAAAAGAAATAGATTGATTCTTCAGAACAGTCTAACACAATTTGAACTTGTTCAGATTAAAATTGCAATCAAACAGAGAGATATAACAGAGCCAGATTGGTTAGCTTTTAACAGCTTGAAGAATACAGATTATGCCAAGAAATCAATCAGTTTCATTCAACACAAGGTTTCAAAGGGAATGAATCTTTGTCAGGATTTAATGAATAAAACTATTTGTTCTTAAACCAATTAAAACCTCATATACAAATACTTTGTTAGTGATTAGAGAACTTTAACAAATCAGGAAGAACAGTTTTTATTAAACCCAGAATTAACAAATTTGATTTCAAAAGTACAAATTTAGTTCTTGACAGAATTAAGCAAAACCAGAAGCGAGTGCAGGGATGAGAGGAAAAGACAAGCAAGTTTTTATACTGGTTCACTCGTACAGAGCTACATCCAGTTTCACCTTACTCCAAGGTGGAATCCACTAAAAACAGTATCAATCACTTACACACAACAGTTCTTAAACA
This sequence comes from Phaseolus vulgaris, assembly GCF_000499845.2. NCBI lineage: Eukaryota > Viridiplantae > Streptophyta > Magnoliopsida > Fabales > Fabaceae > Phaseolus > Phaseolus vulgaris. The sequence continues at coordinate 26,956,102 of NC_023755.2, forward strand.
CTACAAGAACAATACAACCAATGCTGAAAAACCCTATTTCAGCACACCTTGCACTCCAAGAAACCCTATCAAGGAGTGACTAACACTTACACCTTTACAAACCAGAATAAAGGAAAGATAACACCTGAAAAGAAGATGCAAGAACTCAAAACTAGTAGTTCAATTTGCTGCAGAACTGCACCAGCACCTTCACCAAGATCAAAGTTTTCCTAGAACAAGCACACTTGAAAATCCCTTTGGAAAACCTTTCAAAAATCTTTTCAATCCTTCTTCTCACATAGAAAGTGTTTAATCTCTGTCAAAAACGTAATTGCTCAGCATCCTTTCATGTGAGAGAGGCTTTTCTTTATATAGAAAACAGTTTCTAACTTCTTTTCAAAAAATAGTTGAAAAGTTGTTATGAAAACAACAGATTCAGTTTTAAACTGAACAGATTTATTTTATGAAAACTGCCAACTCAGCTAACTGAAATAACTGTCTGAGTTGTACCTTTGGTGCCCTAACTAACTTTCGAAAATCCTTTCAGCAAACCAAAGAATAAACCTGTTCTTTTACAGAGAAACAGATTTATTTTTGTGCAGAGTCTTGATTTTTTAAGAAACCTCTAGAAAGCTTTTGGAAAAACTTTTAACCACTTCATGTGCTTATTCTAGGCTTGGTTAGGCATCTAAGATAGGTCATGTAGCAAAAGGCAACCTTACACATACACACGCCTAAATACAAGATCATCTAAACCTTTTACAAACTTCAAAGCAAACTAGTTATTTTCTACATCAAACACACACTAAAACTAGGTAGAGAAGAAGCTTCATCCATCTTCAACACGGTCAACATGAATCCTAGGAATTTGCCTGCCTCTACCCCAAACACACATTTTTCGGTGTTTAACTTCATATTATACTTACACACAGTCTCAAACAATTCCTCCATATCCGCTACATGCTGTTTTTCCTCCTCAGAGGTGACAACCATGTCGTCCACGTATGCTTGCACATTTCGCCTGAGCATAGGGGCGAGGATCATGTACATCAGGCGCTTATAGGTGGCACCAGCATTTTTTAGGCCAAATGGCATGACCTTATAACAATAGCTGGCATGCTTATCTTCGTCATTTGGGTGCATCCAAATCTAATTGTACCCTGAGAATGCGTCTAGGAAGCTCAACAGTCGGCATCCCGAGGCACTGTCCACCAAGGAATCAATGCTCGGAAGGGGGTAGGAATCCTTCGGGCAGGCCTTGTTCATGTCTGTGAAGTCCACGCACATTCTCCACTTGTCGTTGGTCTTTCGGACCAACACTACGTTTGTCAGCCACTCGAGGTATCGAATCTCCCTGATATGGATGACGTTCAACAAATTTTGTAACTCGGTCTTGATAACCAAGCGCCTTTCCTCATTGAAATTTCTCCTTCTCTGGACCACTGGTCAGATCCTGTTATCCATAGTCATCCTATGGCACAGGAAATCGGGATCTATCCCGGGCATGTCGGTGGAGGTCCATGCAAACGCGTCCAGGTGTCTAGCTATCACCCCGACTATCTAATCTTGTAGCTCCTGCTCCATAAAGGCACCGAGCTTGAATAATTTTCCTTCAATTTCCCTTTCTTGGACGTCGCCAGCTGGTCCGGGTCGAGGTCGGTGGCTGAGCTTGGTTTCCAAAACTTCGACTACCTTTCCCCTTGGGAGTTAGCGGCGGCGTTGTAACTCCTCTTGCAATTTAGGCTGCTCTCGTAACATTTTCGAGCGTCCTTTTGATTGGATCATATCGTGATCACCCTTCCCTCGAGGGATGGCAACTTCATCTTCATGTGTTTTGTGGGCGTTACTGCTCCTAACCTGTTTAACGAGGGTCTTCCCAACAACAGATTGTAAGCAGAGGGAGTATTGACTACCACATACCTGATAACAATAGTTCTGGCGACTTCTTCATCTGAAAAGGTTATCCTCAGGTCAATATATCCTCGGCACTCCACCTGGTCTCCTATGAAACCGATTAAACATATGTCATGCGGCCTCAGCTGATCGGGGGATAACCAGAAGTTGACGAACGTGGGCCAAAACAACACGTCCTTCGAGCTCCCTTGATCAATAAGGGCTCGATGCACCTTTCTTCCCACCATGATGACAGATATTACTATCGGGTCGTTGTCATGAGGGACTACACCCACCAAGTCTGCCTTAGTGAAATAGAGATCCGGGTTCGGGGTGTCATCGTGACCTTTCATCTCCAGCGTCATTACCGCCCTCGCGTACCTCTTACGCTTGGTTGTCGTGTTTCCTCCACCCGAGAACCCATCCGAGATCGTGTTTAGCTCAGCATGTATGAGTATGTCATGCGATGGGTCCCCCGGAACTGCTTCCCCTTGTCGCTCTCTGTCGTCAACCTTGAGATACTCTTTCAAGAGGCCTTCCTTCAAAAGCTCGACCAACTGATAGCCTAAGGCCTTGCACCGTTCGACACCATGTCTGAAACCCTTATGAAACTCACACCATATGTCTTTCCTTCCTCCTAGGTTTCTATCAGCCTTTTGGGAGAACCTCAACTTCTCGGCTACTGCGGGTATGGCTATCAATTCCTTGTATGATATGCGGAATTTGGGGCAAACCTCCTCCTTTTTGCCCCTTTCTTTGGACTCTCCCTTCTGGTAGTGGTGCAGTCTTGACTCTGCCTTCTTCTCGGTCGAGGTTTCGTTGACCCTCATAGGCCGAGGAGCCTTGCTTGCCTCTCTCGGTTTAGACAGCCGAGAGTGTGAACTATTGTTCCTGGCTAAAACCGCTTCTTCAGTATTGATGTGAGCGACTACTCTTCGCCTAATTTCAGAAAAGGTTTCGGCCGAATTCCTTATAAGGGAGTCGCAAAACGGCCCCGGAGCGACCCCTTGCTCGAAAGAGGACATCGTGAAATTTTCGTCATGGGTTTGGAGTGTTACGGTGAGTGCCCAAAACTGATTCAGGTAATCTTTCAACGTCTTCCCTTCCCTCTATCGCACATTGAAGAGATCATACAATACGGGGGGTTTGACCCGGTTTGCATGAAACTGTTCTCAGAATAGCTTGGAAAACTGGGCAAAAAAGGAGATATGGCCATCAGGGAGTCCACTGAACCACTGTATGGTCGTTCCTGTGAAAGTGCCCATGAACATCTTGCATCGCACTACGTCTGAACCACCCGAGATTATCATCTGGGCATTGAACGCAGTGAGGTGACTCTCTGGGTCTTCCACCCCCCGTGAAAGCAATCTTGGGTGCCACATAGTGTGCAGGCACTGGCTCGTCCATGATGGCCCGCGAGAAAGGCTCGGGGCAGTCTCTCTCAGGGTGGGTTCGTCTCTTGTTGTCCCAGGATACGTCGGTCACGTCGCAAATCCTTATTGGTTTTGCGTAACTGTTCTCGTATTTTCTCTTGTTCTTGTCTGGACTGTTCATTGGCTTCTTGGACGACCTTGATGGTCTCCATAAGTTGTTGCAAAGTGGGAGCCTCGCCTGCACCTTCTTGCACCACTAGTACTTGCCTTGCGTTCCTCATCTCCGTCTACGAGCTTGAACAAAGTGTGGATGACATCAAGTTTTAGCAGGCCCCATGGTGGGCGCCAAATGTTCTCGCCGGTTGACTTTAGGTTGAACGATGCCTCCTAGATCTGTCTCCTCTGGAACTAGAATCATGTCCCTTTGTTGTACTAGAATAAGGCTCTGTTGGGCCCTACGTGTTGATTACACTCCGACGATCAAGTCAGCTAGGGTTCACCGAAAAAATAATGATTTAGTCAAGTATGCAAAAATAGCGTACCTTTACCTGGAGACCTATTCTCCTTTTATCACCGCTCATGCAACATAACACCATTCTCCTTGGAGATCAGGGAATCTTAACCGAAAGTAATTATATTAAACTTTTATTTGTAACAGAAAACCACCTGCCACGGGCACCAATGATCTTCAGGTGTTATCTGCAGGCCCACCTTCTGTTACTCAAGCATATCCCTATCTTACTAGGGTTAATAGCAACTAGCCACGTGTAACATATATGCAACAGAAACATGCAACAAATACGTAATAGAGAAAATATTGTCACATATTAACAATAATAACAAGATTATATCTACCACACAAATATACCTTTTAGACGAGTGCATCAATGAAATTACTTTGTGTACCCATCACGCGTTCTGGGCCAACCTGACTAGGGCCACTGACACAGGTTTACCTGGGCCCAAACATCGAGCAGGTCTCTCGCGGAGCAAAAAGAACCGAGTAGGTCTCTCATGGTGCAAAAAGAACCGAGTATGTCTCTCATGGGGCAAAAAGAACTGAGCATGTCTCTCATGGTGTAAAAAGAACCAATCATACGAAAGGCCTATCGAGAACTATGCACTGGCCAGTACAATAACTTTGTTTAAATAGGTGAAAAGCATTTGAGGTTGAACGTGCGCATCTTTGTATAAGGATTGAGACACTCTTGAAGTGTTCCAATTTATTCATTTGATTCATTGTTTAGGAAAAAAAAACTCACAAAATTAAAAAAAAATGATAAAATTTGTTAGAAATTGATAAAATTAATTGTTTATTTATTTAATAAATTTTGATTTAAAATTTAGGTACTATATGTATATTTTACTCCTTCTCTATTCTCTAGCATGGTATAAGAATAATAATAAAAAGAAACAAGCATACCTAATTCAAATATTCGAACAAGATGATGTAGGTGAGAGTTTTCTCCTTCTAATGACTTATATAACTATTTTCCAATTTACTCTAAGTAGGAGGTCTAGTCAAGAAAAATATATATTCAAGTTGTATATTATTTTGTAATTGCATTCTTATATATATATAATAGGTTTTTCTAAATACACAATTAAAAACAGTTACTGAAAAAATAATTATAAATAGTTTTAATACTTTTTATTGCAATAAATAAAAATCACTTTATTTTTCTTAGAGAAGTAAATAATTTTATGATTTTTTTAAATAACTTATTTTAATTTAATTTTATATGTATTTAGTTTCTCAAATTTGAAAAAAAAAATATTTTTATGTAAAAAACGATTGTCCCAAAGCCACCAAAGTACATCCTGCATATCATCACAAATATATTTAAGAATTTTTAAGAGAGAAAAAAGAGAAATTGGAATCTATAAACTAAAATTAATTTATATATAAACTAATTGGTAGAAATTATCTTATACAAATAGTTTTAATAATAGAAAAGTTACTTTTATTCACAAATTAAAAATATTAAAAATGATTTTATTTTTTAATAAACATGAAAAAGCTTCTAATGTTATGTTATTTTTTTGTAAAACGTTAAATCGTAATCTAGATTACATTGAAGATGGAATGAAAGAAAGAGGAAGAATAGTGAAAGATAGGAACTTTGAGAAGCTAATAGAGATAGTTAAGTAATTAATTAATTAGCATGTGAAACGTGCAGGTAGCCGAGCCAGGTGTCGAAAGCTCTAGTGAGCTTAATGCTATAGACATGGAAAATATTAATATATTCTATAAATAAAATATAATTCAATTTGAAAACATAAGATAGTGATGTACAGTGTAATAATACTCACAGTAGGTAGGTCAAAACTTTGAAGGACAAATAGATACCTATACGTAACTTTGGTGCCTCATGCATTAAGCTTTATTTCCCAATTCACTGTTCCCTTCAACCCTAATCTTTTCTAACTTTCAATTTCTCCATCACTTTTCAAGTGGTCCCTAACTTCTCAAACATGGAATCAGACACAAAAAGCATCCCACCAAATAAGAAAAACTCACATGTTCAGACATTGAAACAATAATATAGACAAGTTTTTTTTTCTTATCCGACAAAAAAAATAATATTTAAGAGATGTTTAAACTCCTATAAAAAAAATTGAAATTTATCTATCTCAATTATATATCATTAGAAAAAACAGTACAGTCCAATCATTATATAATCTTACACATAGAACCTATAATTACACTGATTATGATTAATCAAATTTACTAATTGCAACAAGTGTTGTCCTAGAAGAGGATGTTAACAATCCAAAATCACTGTAACTATGTATTGAAAAAGTCTTACGTGGAGAAGTTTATGTTCAATAAATGCTTATAATAAGGAGGGAAGCCTTTCACTTTCTTCAAATTATTTATTAAAGACTTAGAGTCCTTTTATGATCACAAATATTAATCAATTTTATATGTTGATGATGAATTTCTTACTACTAAAGTTTTAATCATTACCATATTAAAAACTAGTTTAATGAATATAATTGTTATAATTATCGATAATATAGCTTTAGACTAATTGTAATAGTAATTATATTATTAGTTTTTTTTAAACTATTTTTTCTAATGAATCTATTAGAACCAATTTTGACTAGGTTGCTTGATTTTAAACCAGTTTAACAAATTTTAAACCGAATTTTCTATCAGATCAATTTTGAAGTCAACTTGGAATTGCTTTTGTGACTGATTGAACAGGCAAATTCCATGTGGTTCTTAGATATATGGTTGCGTAAGGAGGAAATATTATATTTAACATTTTCTCTTTTTGATTATTAATTAGGCTTGTATGATAGAATTTCTCTAAAGTGATTTTCTTTTAAGTTAGTTATATCTACTAGAGTTTCTTTGTAAACTATATCTCGCTATACTTCAGATTAGATAAAAAAAAGCTATTTATATTTTGTTTTAAATAAAAATGTTGTAAACAACTTATCATTCTCTGATTTTACACATGTAATTTAGAGAGTAATTGAAAGTGTTTTTATATAAAATTATCAAAATATCTTATAATTTATGTATTTTCTTAAAACGTTTTAAAATATTTATTGTTAAAATTTACCAATACAAATCTTTGTTCATCTCATTCGAATAAATTTTATGATTATATTTATGACTTTTTTTTATAAGTGTTCATTGAAAAAAAAAAAAACTAATTATCGATCAAAATTACTCAAATTCTTAGTCTTCTCTAATATTCCATTCATGTATTTGGAAAAAGGAGTTGTAATCAGTGCATGTTTAAATTTATATTAAATAATCCATAATCACGTTGAAATATGTAAAAAGTGATTTTAGATAAATGAATAGATGAAACATAGTCAATGCAGGCGTCTAAGTAGTTCCAATAATAGTTTGCTTAAATTTTTAATAGTTGGCAGGTGTTAATTAATTATGCCGTTTAATTTAATATAATTAATGTGCTCGGTTACACTTTTGACAATTAATTCTAGTGCTATTCATCTATTTTTGCCACCTATTTAAGTTGAAGTAGCTAGGTACTCTTAATATGATGCATAGACAAAGTTATATATTTTAATACAATTTGAATGGAAAGAAAAAATTATCTTATTTTCTCTCATAATTTTCAGTTATTTCTAGACAAGACATTCAAAATTTGAGGAAAATTAAACATTTAAACTCTCAAACAAAAATGGAATGAATTGTTTCAACTCATCATGTAATCGGGAATCTGCCAATAGGGATCAAACTGGGAAATATATAGAATAAATATTCCATACATATGATTGAAATAAGAAAGTATGAAAAAAGTCTGAACCGAAATAAACAAATTTTAAGGTACTGAAACAAACTAGAGTTATCATACAGCTCAGCTTGCATTAATGGAGTTGAATCACAAGAGTCCAGAGTCATTCAAGCCATTGGAAATGTTATACATTAAGATGTTGCTGCCGTAAGTGTCCCTTTCATCTTCTGTGGTTCCGTTGAAAAATGTCGTGGAAGATGATGAATTCAAAGGGCTGGATGAAGTTGTGGACGATAGCAGTGAAGTTAGATTGAAATTTGGGATCCCCTCGTTGTGAGACAGATTCTGATTTCCCAAGAGATTGTTGAATATAGAGTTGAACTTGGATGAAGAGAAACACTGCATAGCTGATGATGATTGGGGAACTGATAAGCCCGATATGTTGTCTCCATTGTCATAGTGCCAAAGATTTTGAAGGCTAAAAGAGGTAGCAAGTGGGGAGATTTGATTCTGTAATTTACTTTTGATCAGTTGGTGTTCCATGTTCAATGGATTAGACTTAGCAATAAGGTTTTCTTGAAGTGAAACCTGGGGTTGGTTTGGTTGGAAGGTTGGTATGGTCTCAAGTTGCATTTGGGAACATTGGGGTTGATTTTGCAATAGATTGCTCCCACTAAGTTGGCTAATAGTTTGCTGGTAATTATTGTGATTCAGTACATTATCAGGGTTGTTTCTGCTTTGACATGACAGAAGAGTGGAGAGCAAACTTAGGAGGTGGGTTGGGTTTATCACTGATCTTCCGATCCCAGAAAGAAAAGGGTGGTTAAATTGGGGTGATGAATTGAATAAAGATGTGTTGAGAATGGAGGCAAGTTGTAGAACATCAAGGCGTGGTGTGTGAGTAACAGGATCAATCCCCATCTTGAATAGCTTTTTCTTGATGTGGGTGTTCCAATAATTCTTGATCTCATTATCTGTTCTTCCTGGCAAGTTAGCAGCAATTGTAGACCACCTGTGCAGGACAAAATTTTCCATTTAGAAATCAATAATTAATTTGCTGTGCTGTGTGCTGTTCTACAAAGTGACAAAAATAAGAAAATGTTGTTTGTCATTGCATGCATGTATCATTGACTTTGCATAGTTCCCTAGCTACCATTCTCTAACTATAAAATGAATTTTAATGCTTCACAGGGTTTAAAGTCCATGCATTAGTTGGCGATTTCGTATATCGTATATGCAAATTCAAAAGGTTTTTTTTTTAATACATTGTTAAAGTAGAGTGAGGTAATATGCATGTAGGAACAAGGAAAAAATGTTAGGACTTTAATTTATCACTTACTTGTTTCCCAGAACACTGTGTAACTGGATGATGGCTTCTTCTTCTTCGAATGAGAATCTCCCTCTCTTTATATCAGGTCTCAAGTAGTTAGCCCAGCGAAGCCGACAACTCTTTCCACATCTTTTTAATCCTATAGATACATTTTAAATATATAGTAATATATTTTATAATATATAAATGAGTATCAATTTTATAAAAATGAATTCAAAGTCATTTCATATAATTGTCCAATTATCTAGCAGAAAGTAAAAGGACGTACCTGCATTTTTGGGAATGGTTCGCCATTTGCCGTGTCCATGTTTGTGAATGTAATCGATGAGTTTCTGATCTTCCTCTGGGGTCCATGGACCCTTCTTCAGTCCATTCTTCTCAGTAGAGGAGTTGGTCATGATGAAGAAGATGGAGCAATAGCAAAAAAATTCCCAATGCTTATAGTTTGTGTCTGAAAATCAGAAAGAGAAAAAAAGAAGACGGAAAAAAAGGAGCGTGATTAGTAGGTGTAGATAATGAGGAGAAAGCGTGTATATATAGAGTAGAGGCTAAGTGGAAGGCAATCAACCTAAGAAACATGTTGAAGTCAATGGGATTCGGTACCGTCCTTTCACTCCTATGTTTGTTACTTGCTTGACGGGTCTATAATGTGCAGAAACTTTACAAAAGCTCTAACCATATATACATACACTCCCACATTGGATCGTCATGAAGTTAACTCAGCAAACTCAAATAAAGATTCCATTCATTGCAAATTATTTAAAGATTAAAATTTTAAAAATTATTATGAGTCTAGATGAACTTTTTACATGTTTCACTTTTCTTATTCTTTATTTCAGTTTGTTTAATAAATGACATGTATTTAACTCAAACTAAATAATATTACCTAATGAGTGTATAATATATAGATTTAACTTTATTAAATATGTTGGCAGTGCAATAGGAATGTATTTGTCCATAATTTATTCCATTTATATGTGAAAATCTATGTGTATATTTTATATTTGGTATACTTTTAAACAAAATATATAGTAATTTCAAAGGAAATGAAGTATCAATTTTTTTAATCGTATGATTTTTTCAAGACTTTAACTATTTTTTCAAGAATGTTAAATTCTGAACACTTCACCTATTTTTTTTAAGAATACTTCATCTATTTTTTTTAAGAACGTTAGTTTGATAAAACAATATTCACTACATAGAAACCAATTTTGTAGAGATAAAAAATAATTAGTTATTGTTACTGCTAGGGAGATGGGATCTAGAGAACTATTGAAGTCTTCTTCTTCTTCCTTCGGTCGGACAAGTCACTGGGTGATGAACTGTGATTCTTCTCGTCTTCTTGCTTATCTTTCGGTACTCGGCACTCGGTCGTCGGGCGAATCACCGGATGGTGGGGGTACCTGCGAAGGCACTCCGACGCTCAAGTCAGTAAAGCGGGTGGTCAGCTCTCAGGTAGGTGAACAGTAATAAATGACATACCTTACTCCTTGAGATGAGCGCTATTTATATTATTCTAATGGGCCTACCTTGTTGGGCCCGTTTATCGAGGTGGATACCGCTTAGGGTTGCATTACCTAATTCTTGATGATGGATTAGCTTCACTGATCTCGGTTTGAGCGTTAACTGTAGTAGGGGTCGGCCGTCGGCCAAGTTCCCATGGTGTGGGTCGGCCATCGGCCAAATTCCACTAGTATTGGTCGAGTCTTATAAGGTCTCGGCCAAGTCTTATAGGGTCTCGGCCTCTCGGCCTTTCGGCCAAGTCTTCTAAGGTCTCGGCCTTTCGGCCAAGTCTTCTCATGGCCTCTCGGTCATTCGGCCAAGTCTTCTAAGGTCTCGGCCTCGCCCATACCGGTACAGTTCTTATAGTGACTAAATTAGATACCATTTTAGAAACTAAAAACTTTTTTGTTCTAAATTAGTTTCTATTATTGTTAAATGGTTTCTAAATTGGTATCTAATTAACAACCAAAGTTTTTGCTACCAAATTTGGAAACTAAATAATTGGTAGTTAAAATATTGGTAGCTAATTAGATGCCAATTTAGAAACCATTTAACAATAATAAAAACTAATTTAGAAACCAATTTTTTGTTAGTTTTTAAAATGATCTCTAATTTAGTTACTATAGCAACTAATTATTTTTTTCTTTAAAATTGGTTTTTATTTCATATTTTCTTGTAGGGATGTTATTAAGAAATGTTCATTATTAATTTTATTTTAATTTTTAATTTTAAATATTTTGGTATTATTACAAGGTACAATTTGTAATTTTGTTTGAAAAAATATTTTTATTATATATGCCCCCAACACTCCTCAGCCCATAATACATGATTTTACATTATTAAATATCTTTTAAACTAAATAAATAAATAATATATAGATTTACCCTCTCTTTTTTATAATTTTTTTAATTAAAAATAGATTTTTTGTTAGTTCTAAAGTTTCAAAATAACATTTTTTCCATTACCCTTATTTTTATTATACACTAAAAAATGAATATTAAATGGAAAGAGAATTAAATGTTCTTCTTTATTTGATTTTACTGCAATTGAAAGAGAATATATACATTGTAATTTAACTTTATTTTTACAGTATATTCACATAGAAAATATTCACGCCAAAAACTCTTTTTCACGTCGAACACATTAAGGGTAGAATTGATAGGATCCGATAACAATTAAACATAATGGAATTTAAATATTCAATCTCACTAACTCGGTAAGCTCATGTTTATTTTTATTTTTAGTCAATTCGAAATTCAAAACAAAAAACTTAAAATTATTGAACATATTAAGTGACTACAAACTAAGAGAACGAGCTCACTTACGAAATGAAGCGAGACTATTCTTGTCGTGATGAGTTTGAATTTGACTATATTTAATTCACTTTCGCATTCACTCTGTCACTGTTTGAGATTCTCACCATCTTAATTTTTATTTAATATTATTACAGCCATCATATATTCAATATCTAATTGTAGGTCGAGAAAGATTATTTTAATAACTTAAAAAAAATACTTACGAGAATCCAAAATATACGTACATTTAAAAAAAACTATTTTAGATTACTTAAGAAGCATTAGGTGCTCCTATTCGTAACATATTCTGCTGTCACTGTTTACTGAAACATTTTTTATGAGTTAGTAATAATAAATTATAAATTAATTTCATTAAATAAACTGCATCCGCTAATATAGAAAAATGTGTTAAATAAATTTTAATATTAAGTTTAATTTAACCTTATCAAATTCATTCATAAGATAAAATTGTATTTACTTAAACATTATAAATAAAACGTCATGACATCATTCATTATGTTGTACCAAAGGTTCAATACACCAATCCGAGAAAGAGAAAATCGCAGCTTGTGACTTGGATATAACCTAAGATCAAATCTTTAGTTGTACCAGAGCAAATACTTCCAATACATCTATTACACTCATTTAAAAAATTACTCTATTTCTATGCTGCTAAATCTCGTTGACAACTGCGATCCAGATCACTCCCCAAACTTCATTTGTCAAAGTCGTCACATTACTCATCCTAAACTGAGAGAAGTTTAACAATGAAACATTATGGAACACACTTTGCATTCCCAACCAATCGCAACAATAGTTCAACAGTAACCACCAAGCAAATCTACATTAAAGTGGTTAACATTTATTTATTTTTTATTACTGATAAAAAATACTTATATATTATAATTAATATCCTTATTTTTAATAACGTAAAATCATTATACGTTATAAAATCTCCTTATTTTTAATCAACCTAAAATTTCTTACATATAATAAGAAAAACATTTATTAATGCAAAGAATAATTAATTTTAGTGAGTGACGCAGAGATTGTTATAGTTTTCCTCCATGATGAGAGGATGAGTTTAGCGTCGATTGTGTTATGAATGACCAATGAAGATGCAACAGAATAAGTCTACCATAATAGACTGTGCCACAGTGCACCACCGATATGCTACGTTATTCATTGCCAAGCTCCTGCATATAACTAGCTTCAGCTGGTATGCTAGATTTTCACTGTTTAAGGTTGAACGTCTAACAACAACATTGCAAAACGTGTTCATCCAGCTATATCTACTTTTTTCAAACACACAAAAATAACTCTGAATACCCTACCTTTCATTTAATGTTTTGACTTATGTCTTTTCTTTTCAATTTTAGACGTGACTTCATGAACACTGTATTCGATCATGGCTCATCCATTGGCTTTTACTTGTTCATGCATAACGCGTTTCTTTCTTTGTACACACACACTGCACAGACTGTATATATGGTTTAAGAAATTATTTTATGTTTCTAAATAGTTTCTCAGCTTATCGTATTAATTGTTTCATTCTGCAAATAAATAAGAGAAATAGAAAAATATTAAAAGTACTAAACCGAAAAAATTATTCACGGATCTGATCTATAGATAAAGTTAACATTATTTAAGGATTATTACCTATGAATCCTTATTTGTCCGCAAGTACATTCTTATGTAAATTTATGCACAGATTTTTATATATGTAGATATTATTTTTAAAAATTGTTTTTAGTGTATATAATTTTTTTCCATTTTATCTTTATATTAACATTTTATTTAGATTATTATGTCATTTTATAATTACTAAAACACTACTTACAGAATTGTTTCTGAATTTTGAATTTAGAAGATTTATTTTTCTCTTTTTCTTTTTTGTAACTGATCATGTCTGTTGACCAGAACGTTGGAACTTGCCTCGTCAAACTTGGATCGACGTGTGCACCGCTTCGACCTCCGTCCTCCGCCAAGATCCAACCCAAGAACCTGCAAAAGAACAGAGCGGCGCCGCTGCGGCCGATCGCACTCCAACGCCCAAGTCAGTGACCGAACCACCAAATACTAAGAGCAATAACACTCAAGAACTCTCAAGGAACCGTGCAATGTTCTCTCTCACAGTATGCTCAAGAACTCGCAAGCGTAAAGAGTATAATCTGAACGTGTGTACCTCGAAAGTTCGTTGGGAAACCCTTTTATACCTGGTCACTTTCTCTCTCCTGGCAGTTACAGACCTGGACACGTGGCTCGCATCCAGTCGTACACGTGCCATCATCTGGAGCCTCCTTGACTTGGGCGCTGCTTCTGACTCTCTTTTGGCTAAGTTACTTATGCATGGTACTGCCTAGTGCATAGCTAACTTGGGAGTGCGATCTCTACTGGAACTGGCGAGTTAGGATGCCTTCGTACACCTTCCCTGTGATCTCGCCGGCCGCCTTCATAATTTGCACCACCTTCATCTCTGGCGATGTGCTTGCTCTGGCGATCTCCAATCACTAGGTCGCCTGAGTTTACATCTGGCGACTTCATCTTTAACCCGGTGATCGCCGATTCTGGTATGCTGGAGATCGGAACACGCCAACTTAATAACTAGCGACTTCACGAGCCCCCCGACTTCTTTCCCTTCTACCAACCTGGCGTCTTGTCAACACGCCGACACCGTAGCTTGATGCCACGTCATCACTTCCGACTACCAGGGCGGTACACAAGCCCCCCAGTCTTAAGCGAAGACTTGTCCAGCGAAAAGACTAAAAGAGTCACGTCAATATCGGTCTACGTGGCACTGGCGCAGAATTTCAAGCGGTTGTACTTTCTGCTTCCCTGGCGCTCCACCAAACCCCTCACCCATCGCTCGACACGTGGCTTCATCAACGGTTACCTTCAGTTAACGTTTGCGCTTCCCAAACCCATTTCGAAAAACCCTTAAACCCATTTTCGCTCCACTGTTCCATCACTTTTCTTCGTATCCTCAAACGCTCCAACTCTCTTCTGCAAAAAAGCTCTCAGCGTTCTTCAACATTCCGAATCTCCAACATTCTTCATCGCCTTCCTGATCATAAAAAGGTACTTCCTTTCCTTCTTCTGCTGGTTTTTCCTGTATTTTAACCGATTCGCATCATCCTTTAACTATCTGGTGCATACGTTGTGGGTTGTTTTTGCTATTTCTCCTTTTTCGTAACTTAGGGCTCCGTCAACGTCACAACGAACCTACGTTCGTTCGTTTTTCACCCTTCTTCCATGATCGAGTCAGCCTCTGTGAACCCTGATCATTTTTCCTTTTCTTCTTCCTTTGCAGCTTCAACAATGACTCGCTCAAAGATCACCCCAAATCCTCCTCCTTCATCACGAAATCCTTCCTCACAAGCACACGACCCACCGCGAGCACGCGGCGCTTCGTCTTCTCAGGCTGAGAG
Source organism: Phaseolus vulgaris (assembly GCF_000499845.2). Taxonomy (NCBI): domain Eukaryota; kingdom Viridiplantae; phylum Streptophyta; class Magnoliopsida; order Fabales; family Fabaceae; genus Phaseolus; species Phaseolus vulgaris. The sequence continues at coordinate 26,971,123 of NC_023755.2, forward strand.
GCCTGCACCTTCCCGCCCCAACCTGGCCCAGGCGACTCCGCCTGTCACCGGAGGAGCCTCCGTTCCCCCACCAGACTTCAAAAAACTATATCCTTGGGCCAACTCGACCTTGTTGAGGGAAACGTCTTCTGTGAACACTGCTGGGGCAGTTTTGCGATTGACGAAGGGGGATGAGCCTCACCAATCATTCCACAAGGAGCACGACGAGAAGATGACGGTGCTACCTTGCCCCCATGACCTGCTAGTTTGCGCTGACGACAAGGCAAACAACGGTGGACCCTTCTGCTTCGTTTACACAACCTTATTCAAGAAGGTGAAACTCAGGTTTCCCTTCACTCGCTTTGAGAGGGAGCTTCTCACCGAGCTCAACATCGCCGCCGCCCAGCTTCATCCCAACAGTTGGGCGTTTCAAGTCATGTGCGACCACCTGGGGTTGCCAGCATCTGTGGATGTCTTCTTGTTTCTTTTTGAAGCCAAGCACCCAGGAGATCGCCTGTGGGTTAGCTTGAACGGGATTGCTGGGAGGTCGATCCTCTCCATCTTCCAGCAATCCTATAAAGACTGGAAAGGCAAGTTCGTCCAGATACGCCCCAACGACAAGGACGCTTCCTTGCTCAACGGTTTCCCCTTGTACTGGGTAAACAAGGGGAACAAAGAGTCCAAAAGCTGCTTCAGGAGACCCAGAAGTCCTGATAGCATGGGCGCTTTGGACAGAGATCTCTGTTTCTTCTGGAAGAGTGTGGCAGATGCCAACATCACCTTCCTCACCACCACACTCATCTGCTTCGAGTTCTTCGAGGACCAACTCGAAATTCGAATAGGTTAGAACGCTTAAGTTCTTGTTCTAATACTACTTCTGTTAACTGTTTCTGGGCGTCTTGTGCGTTGTGCGCAAGACTTTGGTTTTATTTTTCTGCACCCTTTATCTGCTTTGCTGCATATTGCCTTATGCATTTATTTTCTCTCTGAACTAACCCATGCATTTTTGCTCTATGCAGATAATATGTTGGGCCAGGGCAAGCTCCATGAACTGAGGGCGCTCGCCCGAACCCACGGGTTGGCATCGGGTTCCCAAACCGTGCCAAACTCTGTGGTGGAGATCGCTGCTGCTCAAGGCAGATCGCCACCCAGGGGCCCAACTTCCTCTGAGGCCCAACCCGCCAACCAACGGAAAAAACTTGTCCTCAGGAGACCCAAGAGGAAAGCTCCCCAAGTAGTCCATGAGGAGGAAGAGGAAGACGACGAGGTAACCGAAGATGGCCTTGTCACGAAGAGGAAGAGGGTGGCACCTTCTTCTCCACCTGCTCCACCCCCTCTTCCAACATCAACACCGCCGTCTACGCCTGCTCCTCCTCCATCATTGCCACCTCCACCAGCTCCTGCTTCACCAGTCCAAGCCATTCCATTGGCATCTGCGCCACCTGCGGTTGAGGCCCCCGAGCCAAACTTCATGGAGGACCCCCCGAGCGCCTCCACGCCTTGTGCAACAGCTGGAGGGGGTCCTCCTTCAAATGCCTCAGCCGCAGACGTTGCTCCAATCGGGGATGAAGTTGCTCATAGCTCTCCAATTCTAATTACTGAATCCCCGACGTTGCCACCTCGCCAAGAAGCACATGCTGATCAACCAACTAAAGAAGGTGGCGGCGAGAGCCAACAACAGGCCCAACCGGCGCCTCCACAGGCAGGTCTCTCCATTGAGGTTAAGAGGATGTGGGAGCCTTTCTCTGCTAAACTGAAGATGATGGCAGAAGACTTCCCCACCATTATATCTAGAGCTGTGGAGAGCTCCACCAGGAAGCTCCAGGACGACCTCTTCAACCTTCGAACTGAGAATAGCACTATGAGGGTTGAGGTGGAGAAGTTGTCCTTCAATCTGACACTCGCGGAGGTTGAACACTCCCGAGTAGAAGATGCGATGAGCACCGAGCTTCGGTTGGCGCGTAAGGAGGCCACCGATCTACGCCACAAGGTGCAGCTTCTGGCCCAAGAGAAAATTGAGCTGGAGAGCAAGATTGTACCTTATCGCATTAAGGTGGCTGACCTAGAGGCCTCAATAAAAGCTGACGCCGCCAAGGTGAAGAAACTGGAAGAAAGGTCAGCCGACCGGGAGGTCTTCCTTGGAAAGGTGGAGAAAGCGAGGGATGACGCCATGGCTGAGCTTGCCGAAGCCAACAAGGAAAAAGGGGAGATTGCTGCTGAACTGGGCCAGGTGCAAGCAGAATCCAATAAGGTTGCTGAAGACCTTCTCCAGGCTCAAGAAACCAACGAAAAACTCAAGAAGCAAGTTGAAGAGCTGGAGCAGCAGAACAAGGGGTTGAAGGAACAAACTGAAAAACTCAAGAAACAAATTGAAGAACTTAATCTGAGTTCTGCCCAGATCCTGGCTGCTGGATTCGAGGCTGCACGGGAACAGTTCGCCTGCTTGTTCCCCGATCTGGATCTTAGCATGGTGTCCCTTAACAATGAGGTGGTGGATGGAGAGGTGGTTCCTGCTGAAGACTGATCAATTTCCTCCATCCACTACCTTTATATTTTCTCTTTGTATATAATTGTAATGAACTTTTTCCTTTTTCTGTATATGTGTTCTTGAACTGATACTCATTTTAATGACAAAGTCTGTGTATTTCCTCTTATATCTTCTTTAGCTGCTTTAACTTCCCTTGCGCAATTTACTTCAGAGAAATGACTTAGTAATTTCGTAGGCACGATCTTGTACTTAACTGTTTCGAACCATTTCAACTTCAAATAATAATCACTTTAACAACTTGTAATCTTAAGGCAATCAACCTTAGCGCAAAATTACTCTTCAAGCAACAAACTTTAACTCAACTATTGGCTTAAAACATCGCTTCACCCGATCTGCTTCATCAAAACGGGTTTTTAACTTTCTCGCCACTGCTTGAACTCTTTCTGGTCGCCAAAGACTCTTGGCGATATCAGCTTCTTTCTGGCTTCATACCTTGGCCATTGTTCTTTATCTGGGGTAGAGGCGCCTTTCAGATCCTTCTCTACCTTCCTGAACTTCAGAACAAAAGATCGGGTGGCTAGGCGCTCTCTTCGAACCTACCTTAGCCACCTTCCAAACTTCTTCCACCCTTTACACCATACCTGAACTCGTTCGAGACGAGAAGGATTTTATCTTGCCTGAACTCGCTCATAGGCGAGAAGGTCTTTAAATCGTGCCTCTACATTGCCCCAGGGGTTACATCTCCTCCCCCCAGAAACACTGAGGACTTTTTACTGGTGCCTCTACATTGCCCCAGGGGTTACATCTTCTCGCCCCCAGAAACACTGAGGACTTTTCACTGGTGCCTCTACATTGCCCCAGGGGTCACATCTTCTCGCCCCCAGAAACACTGAGGACTTTTCGCTCTTCCTCGCCTGCACTCGCTCGACGGCGAGGAGGTCTTTAACTCGCCTCAGGACGCGCGAGGGCGTTGAGGTCTTTTAACTGGTGCCTCCGATCGCCAAAAGACGATGAGGACTTTAACTTTAACTTGTGCCTCCGATCGCCGAGAGACGATGAGGGCTTAAAACTTTAACTGATGCCTCCGATCGCCGAAAAACGATGAGGACTTAAAAATTTAACTTGTGCCTCCGATCGCCGAGAGACGATGAGGGCTTAAAACTTTAACTGATGCCTCCGATCGCCGAAAAACGATGAGGACTTAAAACTTTAATTGATGCCTCCGATCGCAGAAAAACGATGAGGACTTAAAACTTTTTAGAAAGCGTGCAATATATCTTTAACTTGCCTTAAGTCACATATAAGTGACAAGGTCTTTCTTCAAAACTTTCTGAAAACAACAGGCACGCAATCTAAAACAACTTGTACTTTGAAAACTTCTCTTTATTGGGTGGCCTCATTAAAAACCCTCCTTAGGGAAAAAAGAGTGCCCCCTTCAAACTGTTTTAACAGAGATATTGTAATATAACTTCGTGTTTGTCTTTACTTACAAAGCTTCTTAACTGTAATACAACTTCAGGTGCGTGGCGTTCCAAGTGCGAGGAATCGCCCCTCCTTCCAATGTCTCTAAGCGGTAGGCGCCGTTCCCGAGCGCCTCAGTTATTCTGAACGGCCCCGTCCACTTGGGCGACAGTTTATTCTCCATCTCGTACTGGTGGGCTTTCCTCATCACCAGGTCGCCTTCTCTAAACTGTCTTGGCATCACCTTTGAGTTTTATCTTCGTTCAATCCTTCTCTTCACCGCTTCAGCCTTCAATCTCGCCTCTTCCCTGACCTCATCCAGTAGATCCAGGTTC